>NW_022170738.1:36317853-36617382 GCF_008802855.1 Photinus pyralis | reverse complement strand
AACGAGTTTAAGGGCACGACGCAAAGCGGAGTGCCTTTAACGGTGCAAGTGCTTTAAAGACCAATTATACACGTGTATCTTATAGTATTTTTTATTATACCTGCAGTATAATTTAAAAATAGGAAATACAATGAAGTCATATTGACGTTATACTCGAATACATGTCTAATTAAGTGGGCTTGGTGTTCGTAATTTCACGATTGCCATGGAAATGTCACTTGACGTTTGCTTATAAAAATCATCGTCTTTGTGAATTAAACGATTTCCGTTGAAAAAGATAATACACCGTCCATTAAATCGATTGTTGTAAAGTCTAAACAAACGTTGGTAGGTATAAAATCCAACTCCAGTAAAGCCTATTATAAAGAATATGAAAAGTTGTTTCCATGGATGAATAGGAAGTTACTTACGAATACAGTCTTAAATGCATCCATAATGCTGGCATATATGAAGAAATGTCAAAGGTATTTAAATCTTCTATATTTTGGTGCATTCATTCAAAACTTTAAAGCAATGCTGCGATTAAAAAGTGGAACAGATTTGGAAGCATACCCTAAATTACGCGCGTTTGTGAAAGCTTCAACCAAAGGATAGGTACAAAAGCCAAAGAAATGTTCTGCATTTACAGAAAGCGACCTAAGAGGATTTTTTATTTCATCCAGATGACAGTTTCAAAAGTCATACTTGAAGTATCGTTACTTAGCAACTTTAAAGCACGTGTGTTTTAAAGGCCCTTTTTCGCACGCATTTGAGTGTTTAAAACGGAGATTGTGATTCAGGTATAATAAATAGTTATTTATATAACAAGAGCGCGAAGTTCAATTTCGCGCATTGAGACTGAAGGTATTTTGACGAGGCGAAGCCGAGTCAAAATATCAGTCAAATGTGCGAAATAACTTCGCGCTAGAGTTATATACAATATTTTTTCTACAACTGAACCGATTATTAATTAAATTTGCTGTTTAAGTTCAACTTTGTCACGTGCGCGAAAACTTTTTTTCACTGTTGACGATTTCGCGCACGTTGTCAATAGCAACCTTACTTATTAATTAACCGTTTAAAAATCTAGTACTTCGCGTTTCGAAATCCGTCAGAAAAAAGACAGGTTTTTATGACCGTTGTAGAAAAAGGTTTTTTTACGCCAAACCACCGTATTAGTTTCCAATTTTTTTCATAATAAGGATGAAAAATTGGAAAAATAATCCCATCTTTTTCAATAATCTGTGATGCCATGGAAAAAATGGCGTAAGTTTATGAACTTTAGCAGGATTCTCTTCTCATTGCAGCAATTGTGACCGTTCTGCTGTGTTCGTTGCAACCTGAAACAGAATCCCTGCCAATATAAATAAGTTACTCTTAATTTCTGGTGAGAGTTTATCAAACTGAAAGAAGCCTACTACTAGCTATTATTTTATATAACAACTCAAAGGTAGAGTAGATAACGCCTTGCCATTTCTTTTTTTCGTATTTTCTTGTAAAAAACCGTTGAATCATTGACAAAAAGTTTCAATACTGAAATGAGAAACCTTCAAAATTGCCAGACGAAAGAATATGTGAAATAGAAAAGAAAACAATAGCAACTCTGTTATTGTACTGGTCTTGGAATAAAAAAATTAAATTCATTTACCTACCTAAATCTCGAGCGCACAAAAAGCGCGTCTGCAACGTAAAAACTATCTTGACAGGAAAAATTCTGCAGGACATTTCATCATTTATTATCATAACGACGTCCACGTCCACAGCATACGCCCTTCAATAACGTGCTTATCTACTTTTTTTGTGGATGACGCAAACCGGAAATTCTAAACGGCGGTCACCGTCAGTTATTTAAAAAGTGTCAAACGGCGACATCAATTTTCGTAAAAGTGTTTCAGTTTTTAAAATTGATTACCTACCTACCCACCTAGATCGGAAGCACCCTTATATTTACGCCCTCACAAGTACCGCAGGCGGGTGGCTATTGGTTTCCCTACCCTTACAAAACTACGAACAACTGGACATCCCCAACCTTTTCGCGGTCGTAATTTATACCGTTAGCCGGTCTTAACAAAATGGACGAATGGACACAATTTATTTACCTGCGGCAGAATGTATTCAAATATAACGTACGTCAAATTTCCATCTACAGGCAGTAAACTTGCCCGACCAGTTTCTAGCGGGTAGAAAACACTATTTTAAAACTACTTCAGGGGTTGACAGCGAGCGTCCTCTGTACACGGGTAGCTGTACACACACTGTCTGAATTGCAGGGAAAAGAGACGGTTTAAAACCCGATTGCAACAGCTTCCCACCTAAAAATTTAAATCTATCAGGAGAACAGTACGGTTGCAATTTTTCATGTACCTTTTCTATGACAATGTTGAACGAATATTAAATGAAAATATGCTTTTGAAAATGTAGGAATAATTAAAAAAGTTGACTTATTGTTATTAGAAAACGTGTAAAATTTTAAACTTAAATCCGTGGAAGGAATGTGCAATTTATTACTTTTCTGCCTCCAAAGTAACGCGAAAAAAAAATTGGATAGGTTAGTTATAAAACAAACTAACACCGTTGTGACAGGATTCTATAAAGGGGAAAAGTGTATAGGTAATATTCTAGTCTCTTTATAAATTTTTCGGTACATAATTAAAAACACTAATGAGACTTCGTAAATATAACCACTATGAACAAAATACTGCACACATTCGGTTTATTTTTCGGGACAAATTTGCATATTTTCGAGAGTATATTTGTAGATATGCATAACAGGAACGCATCAGTTGTATTTAATAATGTGACGAGCATTTTCACGTAACAGACTAATTTGAAGTTTTGATATTAGAACACTAACTTTCTACTGAAATAAAGAGATAAACATTATAAAGACAATCCTTTCTAGTTCTTGACTGGCTAATGGCTTTTTTGCATAGGTATTGATATTTCAAACAACGGATTTTATTTCTATTTTAGATTTTTACTGGGTTATTGAGGTCGTCTTTGGATAGCATTACTTACAATATACACGTTTAATTGATTATGTAATTTTTGGTTCGTTTCAATTTAGCTGCTTAATATTTCAATTTCATAGGTACGCTACTCTACTTACCTATACAGCGTGTCCATATATTTTACATGCTCATCTTAGTATCATACTGTTAGAAGAGATTAGGATTAGAGGTTAAATGAGTAAATATCATTTTCTAATCTCATTTTTCAAAATAAGAAAAACTAAAAAAACGAACTTTGCGTCTGAGATTATTCCGTTATTTGTTAATATGCATCTTTTTATGTATGGATGACAAAATATTTGTTAGGTGTGTTATAAATCGTGGAACGGCCTTTGTTCCATTCGCAAGAGCATAAAATAAAATTTCAATATGACCATCAATTTGTAATTTACCCAGGGCTAGCTCAATAATAAAAAAATGTTCTTATACCCGTTACCTTGCAGAATTTTTGCCTCTTATCTCCTCTTAATAACTGAAATTCAATGGTTTGATTGAACTCTATTCATTCTTTTGCTTCATCCTTTTCGATTTCTTCATGAACTTGAAGCTTTCGATCAAATTGCTTAAATTTTTTTCTTCCCTTTTGTCTTCTTGTTTGCTTTCGTTTCTTGCCTCTAATTGTCTAATTTGTTGATAATGGTTTTTTGTTCAAACGAATAAGTTGGTTTGCTCTTTGCTTCTATTAATCTTTCGAGGGACTAGTAAAGCTCCTGGTCCCCTTCTTCATAGTTTTTCGAATGTTCATTTGATACATTTTTTTATTTCTTTTATTATGTGGAAGTAGTTTTCGTTTGTTCTCATTATTGCTTCTTCACTTGCTCGCGATTGCTCCCCTCCCAAATTTTCTTCTTGAATCTCCAAGCTTTCTTACTTTCTTCAGAACACATGTTGTCAATTTGACTTTTCGATATTTCTGGTGTGCTTTCTTTTTCTTGAATTAATCTTCTTACAGACTTCTTGAAACCGGACCGTAATTCCACAAACAATAATTTACAAAAACCTTGGTAGTTGGTGTCCGGTTTTCTTTCGAAAAATTCCCCTAAAACTGCATAATATGTGTATCTTATTATTATTACGTGATGCTTAATTTAAAATTCATCTTTACCGCATAAGAACTTACTGGTACACTCTCCTTTTTAAAACATACATACGAGGTGTATAAATTAAGTAATGAGACTGATGCTCTAACGATTTATTATTCAAATATACTTACAATCCATTAGTGTCTCCTTGAATATAGTATTCCTGGGAAGCCACACAGGATTCTTCCATTCGTCATAGCAGTGCAGGAACTCGGATTCTGTAATGATACTCAGCTGGTCGGTTACGGTTTTTTAAATAGATTCTAGTGTCCGAAAAAGACGTCCCTTGATAAGGTAGGAAATTATTTACCCACCAAAATTCACAAGTTCCAAGAAACTGGTTTCATTTTCAATCTTGTGAAAGACTTTTTGGAATCATTTTCGTACAGATTTTTCTCATCCCCAATCCATTACCAGATTACTTATTTTTGGAACGAGGTACTTTACAAGAAATACGATTACGGATAGCCACATGAACATACCGACCTCAAAATTATAATGTGCGCTTACTCCTAGTCTACCTACCGCCCCTTAATGTTTATCACAATCAGGGCTGCTATAGCAACTGCTATAGGGCTGGTATCATTACTTAATTTACACACATCGTACACCTTTGAATGCTATTTTTAATCCAACCAAAGTAATGGTATCACTGAAATTAAACATGCAAATTTTCCAATCAATGAAACAAAATAGCAAAACTGCCTTTGTTTGGATTCGATTCTCAGCAAGTTCAATACAAAATCTGTTCATGCAAATTGCTTTCCCGGGTCGATTCCTTTAGGAATATTAAAATTACTTCAAACAAAATTATTATGCAAATTCCTAATAATCGAGCACTACTTTCTACAATTGAAAAATTTAAAATAACTTACAACAATAATACAAAAATATGTTGGAAAAAAAAATATGTCCAATGGCTCGAGAATGGAACTAAACTTTCAGCCTCCAAAGATGGTGGTAACCGCGCTCGCTTTCCGCAATACGTTTCTTATTATCGCTGGTTATCGGCAGATATACTTTTGTTCACGTTCGCTATAAAGCGGTACATGTGTAGGTTCTCCTATCCTAAAATACGAATTTGAAAAAATATTTTTAATTCTAAAGCGACCACCCGTTACAATCGCCCACAAGTTTTTTTTAACGACTATAACTGGCTGAGTGGAAATCCAATTATTGCGACCTATGACCTCGTTTCATTTGCACCAGGTGGAATACGTAAATACAGAGAGTTCGTTTAGAAATGGTTATGGTTTTGTTACATTTTTAGCGCATTTTCCAACAAAGTTGGATGCGCGATTGCAACCCCTTTTTCTGTCCGTCCGTCTGTCCGTCTGTCCGAGGCCCCTACAGTTTTCAAGATATTTAGTTCGTTCTTTTTGCATTCGGTAGCGTATAGCTCTGGCACCTGAGCCAAGGAATGTCAACATTCTTATTTATTAATGTATCTTGTTGAAATTTTAATCAGAGATACTTCTAGAGTATATATGCAAGGCGGATCCTGAACCACTTTAAGGTCGCTCGCCACCTGCTGTTGACCTTAGAAAGTAGGTCAAGGTCACGCGGCCGTGACTTTGGGTAATAAGTCAAGGTGAAATTTGAGGGCACGTGGTTGGTTACCATAGAAATTAAGTCAAGGTGAAAGTCTCGTGCCACGTGGGCGGTGGCGGTGATCTTATTTTCACTGTTCAATGTTCGAGCACATAAAAATGCAGTCATTGACCTTGGATGCCATTGAAATTTTCTAACACGAAAATGGGGCCATTGATCTTGGATGACATTGAATATTGATCCTGACACCACAATTGAGGTCATTGGTCTTAGATGACATTGCAAATGTTATTTAACATTGAGCAATGACCTCGGATGACCTTGAAAATGTAATTTGACACCTCAACAAAACGGAGTCAACGACCTTGTATGACCTTGAAAATATATGGAGGCCAATGACTACGGATGACCTTGAAAATGTAATTTGATAACAAAAAGTGGTCAATGACACCTGATGACCTTTGAAATCAATGTGAACAATGAACTTGAATGGCTTGAAACTTAATGGAGTCAATGACTTCGATTGACATTGAAAATTAATGGGGTCAATGACCTCGGATGACATTAAAAACTAGGTCACCGCCACCGCCCACGTGGCATGCGACTTTCACCTTGACCTAATTTTCAAGGTCACCGCCCACGTGGCACGCGACTTTCACCTTGACTTAATTTCGAACGTCACCGACCACGTGTCACTCAACTTTCACCTTTCACTTTCTAAGGTCAACAACAGTTGGCGAGCAACCTTGAAGTGGTCCAAGATCCGCTTTGTATATCTAGTTTCTAGTAAAGGCAAACATATGGCATATAGTAAATAGATGTCCGCATGCGCAGACTGCGCAATGGCTACTTTCTTATTCATAGAGACATTTCTTTGAAATTTGAACTAAAGATGCTTTTAGTAAAAGCAAACGTATCGCATATTGCAAACATAAGATGTTTGCAGGATGCGCAATATCAACTTCATATTTATCGAGATATCTTTTTAAAATTTTAATCACAGATGCTTCTATAAAAGGCAAACATATCTGATATTGCAAATATTAGATGTGCGCATGCGCAGTCAGTGCCAACCTCCATATTTATGAAGATATTTTTTTGAAATTTTAACCATAGATACTTCTACTAAAGAAGAACATATCACAGTTATGGCCTTTTGGGAAGTACTGATCATGGAAAATGCGCTGAAGTTACTCGCCTTAGGCCGAAAACCTTTTTACTTGTCTCCTTCTAATTTTATATTCAAAGCTTATACACAGTTTACTCCAATTATGCGTTTAGTATTTTTACTCTTAAATTGAGATGCAAATTGGAAATGAGACCGTTGTTTAAGTTTTCAGAAGATTCTTTGCCTAGAAAGACCGCATACACCTCGGCTACTAACAGAATAATGTACTGTCACGTGAAGATGAATCTATTTATCCTTGAAGTTAATTTTTCAACGTTCGAACCTTTCGTAATAGAATAAATAGTTCGAATAATTAATTTAAATGATCGTAACGTTATTTGGAAAGGCGATAACTTTAAATTCAATTCGGTAAACTAGTGCTAGCAGCGAGTAACGCTTCGTAACTTCCGGGCACTGAAATTTCTCATCGTCATTTAACAGAATTACCATACAATTAACTTCGTATTGAAGTTTGGATCTTCAGTAGTGGTCAGGTGATGTATTCGGTGATGGTCGAAGTTGTACGCGCAAACTCTGGATCCGCAACCGCAGCTTTTGCATGTGACAACCCTTGGCATTATCGGGACTGTGGCTATTCGAGAATGGTCAATATCTCGTTGTTTCACAGTCTAAGCTGGAACGTTGTGCGAAGGCTATAAAGATGTAGATGCCAAATTCATTAACTATCCGTGTATAACTTTATGGATGTGAAGCTTTTTACAGCAGTTTCGTGCCCTATAAATTTGAAATTATAAAGTACCTATTATTTATAGCCGTTTTTCATGAGGATCTTTTACACTGAACCGCGGTAATTTTCTGTTCATAAATTTAAAACGCGGAAGGTGCGGTTAGAAGTGTTCTTGTACGATATTGCCAACCTTACGATTCATATCATTCCCAGACTTACACTGCATCAATCAATCGTTGTCATGGAGTCGAAATTTAAAACCGCAATTGGCATGAGTACGTTTCGTTCCGCTTGTTCGTTAAAGAGAACTAGCTGATCATATTTTCTCAGAGGCCTCCGTGATAACTCCACGTTCCAGATATACCTAGACGTCGTGTGCTCGCTTATGGAGGATGACGAGTAAAAAAAGGTCAATAGTGGACTCACTATGCAGGCTGGTCATCTTACAAAATGATTCAGAATTCCACATTTTCGTGTTATAGCCTCCCGCATGCCACTCTGTTCGTCAATTCATTTCCTAAGCGACATTTTTCTAAAATGCGCAGAACCAAATTTTGAAATTGGCGTTTCATTTTCCTTTATCCCAAGTGCCTATGTATCAAATTTCGTTTAAATTCTTCCATAAATAAAAAAGTTGGCACTGTGCATGCGCAAAACCAAATTTTGAAATTGGCGTTTGATTTTCCTTTATTCCAAGTGCCTATGTATCAAATTTCATTCAAATACTTTTATAAGTAAAAAAGTTTTCAATTCGGTTTATAAATGGTCGAGATGCGAAAAGGGCACTGTGAATTTTGAATCGATTCGATTCAACTTTTGGCATTGCGTATTATACGGCTAAAGCTATGCCCATATTGAATTTCATGCAATTCAGTTCATAACTAACGGAGATGTAAAAGCGATCGAACATTTCTAAACAAAGTTATCGTTCACACAGACAGATAGATGGACAGACAAAGGAACAGACGGACAGACCAACAGGCAGACGACAGATAGCAATGCAAAATTATAAACGATCCCTAGGATCGTTAATAAACGGCAAAAGTGTGGAACATGTAAAAAACGGTTTTTTGTTTTTTTTGCAATAACTTTTTTTGTAAGCGGTGCAGAAAAAATCCTTCCTTGGTACAAGACTCGACACCATAACGAACCAAATAGCGAAAAAAGTAGAACAATAGCTCTTAAGATAAAGAACTAGTAGCGTCGCAAAACGAGCGGAGGGACGGACGGACGGACGGACAAAGTGGCCACAATAGCGCATTTTTTTTATTTTTGTGGAAATGCGCTAAAAACAGGTTACTCTTTACTTATCAAACAGTAATAGTATTTATTTTATAGCATACGTTGAAATGACATTTTAACAGGTTTGAATGAGTAGACTAAGCCGTTCTTTAACCGTAAGGATAGATAAAGTGATCACTTTAACCGTAAGGGTAGATAAAGTGAAACAGATGACTGTGCATTCTAATGACATATGTCATTCTTATTGCAAATGCACGATGTAAATTCAGAACATATGACAATTCTGTTTCTATAGCAACGATCGCGAGGGCAGAACGTTAGATTGCTATTTTTGACGTCTCTAAATTAAATTCAAAATTCTCAGAATTTTACAATGATTTATATGGCTTCTGCTATAAAATAAAGTTTTGTATTATGCACGACGATATAAAGGAAACCAACTATATATTAATAATCATGAGCTAGTCGCCGGTATCAAGTTTTACGAGCAGCTCTCATCAATTAAGTGTTGAAATAAGAAGTATAACATTCAATAAATAAGGAGAGCTTCTAGATTAATTAATTTGCAATTTTCTTAAGTTTTAGATCACTCCCGCTTGCCTTTGCCATTCTTTATATTAAAGCAATCTTAAAAGATCGAGATCGACTTTAATTTTTATAGTAACGCCACTAATATCCCACTCAAGATCAGGACTGCAATCCATAATCCCTGAGCAAACTGAAAACAGGGCTTAGTTGTAAATTCTGGCGGCCAACGTGGGGGCACTATTTAATACGCTAGAAACCTTCCATGTTTATTCATCCTCTCTACTCGTTGAGCCAAAAACAACACTTCCATACCGCCGCACCATCCACCTTCCAGTTATTTGAGGTCGCGACTTATCTGAATTCTCTACGACAAGGTTATCTTTTACCATGCGTCTTCCCGGTTGACGGGCTTGATGGATCTGGAAGCTATAGAGAACAAATGGTGGTGCTAGAATTACTTTCATTCCATTAAAGACAAGAGGTCAATTCCAAAATCTATAATAAGGCTGGAGGATTAGGCTGGTGATTAGTTGATGGCAATTAATACTAAATATAGCAAAACCTTTCCCTGGCCGAGTGCCTAGACTGCTGGTGGAATTGTTCATGGTTTTGTCATAAACAGCATTTTTAAGTAGGGAACGATTGAGGGTAGGTATAAAATAAATCCCATAATTCGTTAAGCACCGCTTCTTGTGATTGTCTCTTATGTCGAGATGTACTCGAAACCTGGCAAATTGATTGTTTAGGTTTCAAATTATTTCAAATAAGGATCCACCAATACAATATGATTGTTTAGGAGTAAGGTTTAAATTTTACGCATGAAATTGTGGATAGCTACATTTCTGCGTAATTTATACCGGGTCTAAGGGACGGTTTACATTCACAAATTGCGTATTATACAAATTGCAATAATAAATGCATATTGGCAATAGAACATCAGAGACTTGCATATTCCACTTAGAGGCGTTAAAGTCGGATAACTTAATTTGTCCTTTTGATTCTATTTGTTCTAGTTTAGTACAAAGTTGGAAATTCATCATATCTTGTAATAGTTAGTTAGCTTGTGGGGGGCGATTTACATTTAAGATTCACCCGGAAATGTTCTTCGAGTAAATTATTAACAATATTAACCCTAATTAAACCTACTGTAAACTAAATAATAGTTTCCCATTTAAATGAGCACTTATGATGAGATTGCGTGTACTCAATTCGGTTTTATTTTTGCGCCGATGTCTTTCTGTGGGAAATGGAACGTGCCGTCTGCCGTGCAAGTGACAAGTTTCGTCCTAAATTAACCGCTGCAGTTTACAATAACAAGAAACGCTTTAGCAAAAGCAAAATATTAGTATTACAGCTCGGGAACTAAAACTAAATACAAAACCAACTTCAAGTATAAACTAATTCGGGCAGTGCTCTTAGTGTGACTGTGTGCTCTAGCAAAGTGTGTTTAGCCAAGGAGAATGTAACTTGGAAAGAGAAGCCCGGAGGCATCTTGAGTTACTATTGTAACTTGGTTGTCCTGCTGCCAACAACTCTAGCCGAATATTACAATACAATCTACGTATGCATATTTAGAAATGAACTGGAGGACTGTACATTACAAACCTCATACAATCTTAAGAACATTTTAAGACAATGGCTGAAACGCTTTCAAAATACTTTGCAGAGTTAGGACCAGGAGCTGGACGCTTCATCAAGCCAAGCATTTGTACGTTTACGGCAGGAATTTGCGCCATTTACATTCCTTATATATTCAGACGTGCAAATGAATGTTTCTACATTTTTCTTGCTCCACAATTTCGCAACGTAAAACTAGAGCTGAAACAATTTCCCCTTCCAAAAAAAAAGAAAGAAATTCAACTTGCCCTTACATTGAAACGCCATGCTAATTACTTAGATAAAGTTTTACTAATAATGGAATATGACGTCGTCATGAATTTTCTTCAAGAGGACATTCAACCCTGTGTTAGCGAACCGTCAGCTTTTTCATATTTTGATTGATTACGATTTGAGCGGAATATCATAAATAACGAATACGTAACAATCTGACGGTTAATAATCTGTGACTATTATTTGTGATATTCTTAATCTCTTTTATTACTACAAGACGTGAACGTGAGATTCTGCGAAAAGACCCAAACAATAATTATTGAACGTTATCAGCCTATCAGGGAAAATCATTCGTCCACAATGATTTTATATCTACTCAGTGTGCAACAGTTGCATTTCCAAAAAACTGACATAAACCGATTTTGAGACAACCCTGTAGTTTAGCACGGTGTTTTGTATTTCAATGACTCAATATTGAAATTTGTTTAATTAGCTGGTAAGATAATATTTTTATTGGGTGTTGTAACCAGTATTACAGGCATCGAGGCGCCATCAAGTCAATAAAAGATTAATCACCGGTGATAAGGAATGAAAGCGGGTGCGACGCATTCTTCTCTTGAAATATGGTACACTTTCTAGGCTCTTCGAGAATATTCCGTTATTTTTTTAGAAACATTCCATTTACAACAAATTGAAGCGTGTTTCATGGCAGTTCCAGCATCGATGCTGACTATTAATAAAGGTCGCGCTCGTATGTGATAAAAACCATCACGAACCAGCAAGCCTCGTTTTTTCGTAGATTCCCAGTATCCCCACCACTTCCACAATTAAATAATCTCCTTCCTCAAGATTTTTCAAAACACCTCCAATCACAATTTCACTTGGTATCGCTTCAAATACTTCTTATCTACCTTATCTATACTATCTATCTTATCTTATGTATACTAAATAGAGTAAATTACAATAGCGATAACATTCAAACAAGAAAATAATACGCAATTACAAACAATTCTAAAAAAAATAACACGGAGACAAATTCAAAAAAATAAACCAACTCTATGCTTATTCGTAATCCCCCAAATTTACATTTAATAAATTAAAATATCCTTAGATACAAGTGTGTCGTCATTATTTATGGTGTTTAGACTGAAATAGCGTCTACAAAAGACGTTATGTTTACACAACATAAGTAAATTAAAATTGGAGGTATATGGGCGGCTAAATATACTTAAAACAAAATTTTACTGGGACAAAGGTAAACTTAACTTTAAGCGCAGAAAAGATGAGGGTGGCAGTGGTAGTAAATATGAATCAAAGATAGTATACATGAAAATTGCAGAGAGTCAAAGGATAGAGATAAAACAAAAATGAAACCATGAGAAACAAATTACTAAGAAGACGAAAACAAATAATATAAGAGCTAGATAAAAAGAAACAAGTACCAAGCAGGTGAAAGAGATCCACAAACAATATTAAGAATGATGGAGAAACATAGTACTCTCAAGAGTGTAGCGATTCTTTAGGGATAGGAAATATGAAAATATGCTTACCTAGATTAAGGTTAGCATATCCCCATTTATGTTAAGACATTTAGATAAATAATTTCCGCAATTTTAACTTGATGCCTAAGGAATGTCATAAGATTTCCACATCTTATAACGTGAGGTTAGTTCGGCGCTGTAAAACTCAAACCCCGCCGCATAAACGGCCAGCTAGCTCAGATTCTTAATTAAAAGAAGGGCTCGAGATGAGAATCTTCCACAGCGGTTTGTTCGTTTGGGCATATAACATAAGTTCTGATCTTTGGTAGTTACTAGAAATGATTAGTTGAGCGCCACCCAATTTTGCACAAATTCTGACCTCTCCTGTATAGAAATTGGGAAAACACAAGAGAGCCACTACGACTACGAGCAATTCTGATTTATTAATCCTGGCAAAACGGTGCAGGATCGGCAAATAAAATGTATCTTCAATACGACAATAACAAATACTTTAAATGACAAAAATAATCCCCAAATAAATTCATGAACACTTCCCTAATAATTACGTTACCAGACCCCTACAACAATGATCGAGCAAAAATGTAGTTAAGATTTCAATGGATTCCAAGATTGAATTAAGTTAACCCGAATAACAACTCATATAGGCAACACTGGGTACAAGTAAATTAAAAATCTTACCTTGAATAACACATACGCTGTCTTCTCCGAAAAAGAGCTCTCCTTCGAAGTTCCAGTTCTGTAACACAAAAACAAACCCCAAGCTACAACGCTCGGAACGATTATATGAGCCGGAAGGGCCAAAAATAGCTTACTCGTAGCCGGCTCGTTTACCCATACGTTAAATACAGGTGCGTTGCTCTTGAAGAGAGCCACGACCTCAAACGCTAGACGCGAACAAAATACAAAGCTCCAATCATAAATCGTCGGAAGGTTACACTAGATTAACGGTATTGAAGCAAATAAAAAAAAGGTTGTGTAAAAGATCGTATCTTCCGAAAATTCCACAATCAGCTGGTCGCTCCCGGTATCGTTTAGGTGTTAGCGCTTATCTACTCGGTGGTACGCCGGATAGCTGCCGGCAATCAACAGGTGTTCGTACTCCGGAATATTCGCAAGATGCAAATTCATTTACTATCCCAAAATTATGCCAGGTCAATGTCCTCCGCACACAAGAATGTGCAAGGATATACTATAAACTATACCATACAAGGATTCGTCTGTACAAGGATTGACCGGTACAAGAATTCATCTACTACATGGACCCCCTAAAAGTAATGAAGATGTAACACTCCCTTAACGAGATTTTTAATAACATACCTGAAATCGTCAGGAGGGTAATGAAAAATACTTAAATCAATGAAATATGGAAATTATCCAACCTCAAATTGTGAATCTGAAAGAATTTTAGATAACATAACGTAAAAGAAAGCCAACGCCATTTCACTTACATGTAGGTAGGGCGATGAACTTCAACCAGATATAGCCCCGCAATGGAGAAAACGGCTTCTGAGTTACACTACTCGACAACGCCAATGAAGAGGTAAAATTGCCAGAGATTTCACGTGAATGATGGCAAATATTACCCACTGGTTTAAGAAGAATTCACAATGCCACGCTCTACAACAAGTACAACCTCGTTGGCTTTAAAACGGAAATGAAGTGAAAAACTAACGCGATTCTGCGCGAGGAAAGAAACACGCGTACAAGTGACGCCATCTCACCTATATCCTACCTAACCTAGCAAGCGGTAATTTTTTTGAAATTTGAATATGAATAAACTAAACTGTTACAATCTTTCGTAAAGCAAGTACCTGTCATTACCACGAGCTAAAGTGACATATCCTGAATCCCAGTGGTACCAACTCACACTATATTATCACACTAAAGGCGCATTAAGTCAAACACTCCCTGTGGGTATATTCAACGCCGAAACGGAACGTTACAATAGTAGTAGAAGGAAGCGTATTTGAAAAACACACCAAACTTCCACCTGAATTCACTCTTGAGTATATCTACCTGTGCTCAAGTAACTAAATCATCTGCCACTAAACATCAAGATTTTGTATGACTCTTATTTTATTTATTAATATTCCAAGGACACCATTACTTTTTCACATATTTTTCTGCTCAGTGTTTTTGTCCATTTTAATGTTTATGAAGTTTCGCCTCCAATATTCGTCCTCCAAGCTACAAAGATAAATGACAAATCCTAACCTTTAAGTTTAAGCGTTTCCCATTCAAACGATGTGAATGTTCTAGCACCATATACAAGTGGTTACCGTTTTTTGGAAAAAGGAAACACTATTGGCAGATTGCGCCTTCCTTTTTTTGAAAATGGCAACTTGATGTTTATTGGCCATATTGTTGCTTAGGAAGCTGCCATCATGCGAGAGTATACTTGTGCTTTCAAATCTAAAAACGAATTTAGCACACAATTTATGATTAGCAGCAATCATTAGCACAAAATAAACAAAGCACTGTTAAAAAACGTGAATGGAACTAAATTGTAAATTCACTGTTGAAACAAACGTGATTGTCATAAAATTTCTAATTAGCAGCGCAAATTAGCACAAACTGAATACTATTAAAAACGCGTGATTAGAACATAATTTCAAATTAACAGCGCAAATGAACTCAAAATGAACACAAAATTGTTGAAACTAACGTGATTAGCAGAAATTTTTAAATTAGCGGCTCAAATTAGCACCAATTGGTACATTATACTCTTGAAACAAACGTAATTAGCATAAAATTTAACACAACACCGTTGAAACAAAGTGCATAGTACAAAGTTTCAAATTAGTGATACAAAGTAGCACCAAACTAAATCAACACTGTTCAGACAAAGTGATTGGCATAAAATCTGAAATTAGTAGAACAAATTAACACAACATGAACACAACACCGTTGAATCAGAATGATTAGTATACAGTTTCAAACTAGCATAACAAAATAGCACAAAATGAAGCCAGCACTTTTGTAGTAGCACAAAAGTAAGTAGCACAAAATTTCAAATTATTAGCACAAATTAGCCCACCTTGATCACAAATTTACAATAAAAAATTCTAAAATATCACATCCGCACTACAGCGTGAAGTTGGAGTGCCATTTGCAAAATTTGAATTGTTCATTAGTGTGATTTGCACAAAATTTCAAATTAGCAGCACAAACTTAACACAACATGTTACAATAATCTTCATTAGCACATTTCCACTTAGCAGCATAAATTAGCACAAAGTGGGCATAAAATAGTAATAGAAAATTTTTAAAATGTCCGTGGTGTGCACAAATTTTAAGTTAGCAGCATAAATTAGCACAAAATGAACACAAAACCGTTTACATAAACGTGATTAGCATAAAATGGCAAATTAGCAGCATAAAGTATCACAAAATGGGCACAACACTGTTTAAACAAAATTTCAAGAGAGCACAAAATTAACACAACACTATTAAAATAAACGTGATGAGCACAAAATTTCAAATCAGCAGCACATATTAGCACAAAGTGAGCACCAAATCATTGTAAAAGAAAGTTTTGCAAATATCAATGTCAGGATCAATGTCCAGTGGAAGTGTGATCGCCAATGAAATTCCAATGCTTTTGGGTTTTTCCAATTCTATAAACATGAAGAGCCTTGCTTCTTTTTGATTTATTCTCACATATTAGATTATCTGCGATAAATAGTTACAAATAGAGAATTGTTTCATTGCAATTCTTGTTATGGTTTGCCTCTAACTATACAGTCCAATCATGGGTATCTCAGAAACCATAGGAGATACGACGATGGTCAAATTATGTCTATCATGGGTATCTTGAAAACCATAGAAGATACGACGATGGTCAAATTAGGGAAAAGTTGTGGAATTAAACAGTTACTATCACGCTTTAAAGAAAACCAGAAAATTCCGACTACTTTCGAAGATATGCCAAAAAAACCGAAATTTGCCGATTCAGTTTTTATTTTTTCTGATGTTATTTGAACAGGTGCAACAAATTTTAAAAAAACACTTTTTTCATTTCAACTTTTTGAGCTCTCCAAGAAACCGTTGAGAGAAGTTCACAACAACGTTTCGTTTCGAAGCAATCATCACTTTATTTTTTATATGGTCTGTAAAAAAATACACCTGTATTGAGTAGCATTTTTGTTGGTTTCAACAGGATGGTGCACCCGCGCACGACGCCCTAAGTTTACTGGAAACCAACAGTTTCATCTTTAGTCTTTTTTAGTACTGTACACCGTTGTATTCGTAATAAAAAATGCTACTCAATACAGTATGTACCTTTTTACCTTGCTCTTTACGTAACATATAGAAAAATAATGTTCGTGATGATTTCTCCGAAACGAAACGTTGTATTAAAAATCTGTCAATGCTGTTTTGTAGAGCTCAAAAAGTGGCAATGAGTAAGTGTTTTTTGATTTTTCTGTAACTGCTCAAATAATATCAGGAAAAAATAAAAGGTCGGCAAATTTCTGATTTTCTGACATTTCTTCGGAAGTAATCAGAATGTTCTAGTTTTCTTCACAGCATGATAATAAATGTTTAATTGCGAAACTTTTCCCGATTTTGATCATCGTCGTATCTTCTAGCAGCTAGCCTGTGGTAATTTAACTGAAATTCATAAAACTAATCCGCCTTTTGACCTCTGGTCAGCCGGCTTGACACCTTACAATAAGGTGATGATTTTCTTATATCTCATTTGTTATTCAAAAATGTAAAAATCTTTGAAGTCTTTTCAAAGAGCACGTCATCAATACTGTTTTTAAGGAATATTGTAATGCCAACGTAACAAAACAAAAAAAAAACCATTTTAAACCACAATAAATGTAGGAATTACGTGTTTATGTTTTTCACAAAATATAGGTTCTTGGGACAGAGTTGTGCGTTATTTAAAAAATAAAACCAAAAACCTTTAGTAAAAAGTTTTTTTTTGTTTTCATGTCGATCGAAATGGTGGTAGTTTACGTTGCGACACGTCAAATTTGCCGCCTGTCTGCTACCATTTTTATTATTTTATCGCGTATTGCAACATTAGCCGATAAATAATCCGTTAGTTTCATAACGAACAAATTAGAAGAAGCATAAAAGTTGTATAACCCAAAAATTCCATCGGGTTTACCAAGAAAAAGTAAGCAACTTATTTCTAATTGTATTTGTTATTTAATATTTTGAACTAGAAAGAGATAATGGTGGTCCACTTTACCAGTCGCAGCAGTAAGAAGGATGAGTGGTTACTTTAGTATGTGTAGCAAGTTTCATTTCACAGAGTTGCGCATGTATTAAATATTAGTCTGCAAACAGTGACTTTCTAATTCACAAATTCCCAAGTCGGGCAAATCTCTAGGAAGTCCTAAAAAAAGAGGAAATGTAAGAATGTTTGTTGTCTTTGTTAATTTGGTTTGTGTTACGGTTATGCCAGGGTTTTGTCCCGTAGCAGGTTTCCCTGACATCGCCTCTTGTTTTCTCTCAGGCACAAAAATGCGAGTTTTTATTTTAATTTCGTTTCCCATTTGTGTATAAAAAGAACCGCCAGTTTTAACACCGACTGCTACCCAGATTCGAAAGTAGCACGAAACGTACGTCGTTCTGACATGAAAGTAACAGTTGCTCTGTTCGTGAGTATGGGGTAAGTCAAGATTGCAGTCGCTTCTCGACTTCTGCTGCTAAGTACTACGGGCGTTGTTATTACGAAAAAACAATTAAAATGATTTTTTTTAATTTGCTTTTACGTTCAAATAATATTCCTATTATACTATGATATCATGCTCTCTCAAGTAGTTAAGAATTAATTGATGAACAAGTGAAGAAGTAATTAGATCAACTGTACCACTTAACCTATAAAAACGTGTAACTTATATATCCCAAGGAAATTCCTTGAGTAAACATCTCACATAGAATTTCGTTTAGCTTATCGATAGCTTATTTTACGTCCGTATAGGTACCATCTCTTGTATGACTCCAGAAACGCATACATGACACTGCCATCCGCCATCATTCAAAGAAGAAAACGTGCAAAAATGCAATTACGTGCAATGCATGAAACAAGTAATTAAAATTTAAAGCGAGTAGGTACCTATGTTCATACTGAGTTGAGTGCCTCTGCGTCTCTATGAGCAAGTAAAATTTTATAGGAAGTTTATAGTAAAAATACTATTCAACACAAAACGTTTACGACGTAAGTTTTTAACTTGCCAAACAATTTGCGCTTCCCTTAGATTACAAAGCACATTAAACAATTCCAAAAGGCACATTAAACTTAAACGTGTGCTTCTTTGTAATTCTGAAAATTACATAACATAAGCATGACCAGTATAAAATAAATTTAATAATAAGACCGTAAGAATGCAAACTTTCCCTTGGATAATACGATGCGAGGATCTTAGTTCTCAAAATTTTCACGAATTTAATTCTCGTCCTTTGTTTTCTTTGAAATTAAATTTACACCGCCATCACAGAAGTATTAAGAACTTTGCCTTTACAACACTAATGTACACACAAAATGGACCATCTTGTAACTTCTTAAGCAACCTTAGAACGTTTACATACTTGTACAAAATGAAATTTCAACCCCTATAATTTTAAACGCCACCATTTTGTCGGCCGGAAATGGAAATGCGTGAATATTCATTTCCGGGGCGTTAGACCAACTTTAAATTTAATATAACTAAATTTTGAAAATTGTTAAAGGATGTTTCATATGCGTTTTGCACCGGCCGCCTCGTTAATGCCCCTTGATGGCATCGGTAGGTGATGAGTAACGCGCCGTTACAACTTGTTTTATAGATTATAATGTATAATTATAACTGAACATTGAATCTGCAGCGAACTTTTAGAAAGGGTTAAATTCATGATGGAAACCATCCCAGGGTGAGTGTAAGATAACATAGTGAGAGGGCGTCAAATCGTTCCAATGTGCCATTGGCGTTAAGCTAAGGGGTGATATGACGATATAACCCTTTAGATACATTTGATAGGGATTGTTAACGACGTGATTATGAAAGAAAATGTCTTTTGTTTAAAGATATAAGGACATGCATCAAGTTCTTACGCCGGTAATTGTCAAAAGTTGCGGGGTGCTTATAAAAAAACTCGGGAGAATTTATATCCATAATAGAGAAATGGGGACAATAAAGGAAGGTAATTCCTAAATGTGAATCATTAATTAAAAGGAGAGGAGAGCTGGCAGCAAAGCCCGGGGAGCCTGTGTCCGCGTCGCTGGACCAGCATGGCTGCCATCCCCTTTTATATACCCGCACCCACAGGGCTATCCGCACTCAACCCTCGACGGCACTCATAATTTATTATTCACAACTTTCCGTATAATGGAATTCTATTATATTACCTTAATAATCCAAATAATAATTTCGCGAGTTGTTTTTAAGAAAATCCTCGTCGACTAAGAAGTCGATTATTACTAAATCATTTAAACTTTTGCCGAGTCCTCCATTAAATTTTAAGCACGGTAATAATTACCTACACAGTTTAAGTATACGGACATTTTGCAACCCTTTCAACCCTCAACCTCCAAGCTCCAACCTCGTATTTCTAATTTCACCCGGACATACCCTCTGAATAATTGCAAGGCAGCGTGACCTCTAGAGACCAAGAAGGGGTAATGTTACACGAGCTGGCTACTAATATTACAGAATTATTTAGAAAGCGGAGAAGCGGTAAAATTTTTCGGCTAATGTTTGGCGGATAAAACAAGCAGACTCAATCCAATTTGCATTCGAGGCGATTATACACACACCCCAGGAAACATCTCTGCATCGGGAAAAAAATTAAATCCAAATGTCCATACACAAAGCAGGCCATTAAAACTGTGCAGTCCCTTTGGCTTATGCGACATTGTTAGTCTAACTTCAACTAAAATTTCTCTTATGTACAATAAGGGCTTTTAGGGAAATTTGATATTAAGTATGAGCCATGGCCATTATTTAAATGTTCACTCCCTTATTTCTCTATACACTGTAGGTATTTATCAAACTGTGGACAATACCTGAATCGCAATTTATTATGATGAAATCGTGGGAGATCACGAAATTAACAAGAATTATGTGACGATTCATTCGACGAAAAAATTAGTATTATTTGTGGACAGGGATTTAGCCACGGAGTGGGTGCGAGTTAAAAAAGAAAAGTGGTAAGAATTAGGTTGTTAGTAGAGCGCCGTGGGGCAATGCGCGCTAAGTCACGATACCTTTCGCATCCAGCGGTTAAAAAATGTTAACTCGACCACCTGTAAGTTACACCAGGGTCGATTTATTTTGTATAAAGAAGTGGTATCAAGCCGTGGGGCAATTCCCGGTGAATCGCGAGAGATAATGAGTGCGAAGTTAAATCGGTATTACCGCGGGGTTTGTTTATTATTTTGTGTTAGAAAAAGTCGAATGAAGCCTCGAAATAAGTTAAGTCGGCAACCGAGAATTTATTGCAAGGTGTATTCTATTTGTGTTATTCGAATTCGAGCGAAACTAAGTCGACAATTGATTTTGGAGAAATTGCGTAGCAGTAGCAAAGTATATTTAAGTCAAACGAGATAAAACTTGCGAATTAAAGTTTTGATACCTTAATTTGAAATGGATATTTTTCCAGTTTAGAAACCGTAAATACGAACAATACTGAAAATGTTAATCCAAAAAGATAACGTAATCGTCGTAATATTTTGAAGGTGACTGGCTAAAAATAAAACTACATCACATAATGCGTTACTCCTCTAGTCTACAGTTGCCGATTTGTGCGTAAAGAACGCTATTATTTAGCGATACCCGAAAATCGACTTACATTAATCATTTCCTTGCCCCCCTCGCAGCAAGTTCACAGTTATCCCCACCGCACCTTCCACTCCCACACAAGTAGCTTTCGGACCGATTTATTTTTCATAATTTTTCGATGACGAAAACACGACACGATGACTGGCGGAAAGTAAGACGAACGTGCCGTATGCTTTCACCATGGAGCAGATGCAACAGCTTGTTTCGCAGCTACGAGGAAACAACAACGGGTGGTTCTCCAGCGACGTCGTCCACGCCTTCGTAGACGCAATCCAAATCTGCAAGGACTATGATCTATGACCTCTATCACCACAGCCCACCACAAGCCTCAGTTGCTATGGTTGTGGAGCGCTAGGAGTAATTCTTAGCGGTTGTTCGACGTGCCGACCGCCAACGGAAGCGCTCGAAACAAAAACTTGCTGCACCGCCATCTTGGAACGTCGTATACCACGCAACCGATCGCTAATCAAGATCACTATCGGTTCCACCAGTGAATGTGCCGTCGTGGACACAGGAGCGAAGTGGAATCTCGTATGTATTACGTTATACCAGGTACTTTGGTAACAATGGTACTAATTCATTCCTCGGACGGCAGACACACACCCTCGGCATCGATTTCATCTAGGACACGGGATTAGTCTTCAACCTGTTCCAAATTTCGTACCTACACCTTCGCGGACCACCCCGCCACACATCACAAGTTTCTGGAAACCGCAGTGGCAGATTTGTTCCCGCTGGCCGAGGCAAAAAAAGGAAAATGTCAACGTGTTTCATTCCTCTGACACCCCGAGGGATACCGGAGGCGGGCTGCCCAGGGTTTCCTGGCCCTCTTCAGCCAGAGGACGGGAATGTATGGATGGGTAAAGTTAAGGATGGAAACGGAAAAAATGGAGTCAGGGTGGTGAGAGGGAAGAGTACTGCTCCAGCATTCGCCTTGAAGATTTATTCGACCTCGACACCGTGTTCCGCCGCCTCACGGTATTCAAAATACACGCAAGTCGCAAAAAGTGTCACTTCGCGTACGTTATTTAGGACATCTGATCACCCCGCAAGGCGATCGCCAAGCTAAGCATGCCACGCAATACGAAACAGTTGATGAACTTCCTACAGAACTGTTCTGGGTACCGGAAGTTGGTGGGAAACTTTGCCGCCATCGCGAAACCCCTGAGACATATCTACTGAAAAGGACGCCCGCTGGATATCGGGGATCAGGGACAGGCCTTTGTCCTTTGTCGAACTAAAGAAACGGCTAGCAACCGCGTCAACAGTCTTGATTCAAGGAGACCAGCACGAGAAGCGCCTGGTTGAATACGCGAGCCGCTGAATGGAATTACTCCACCACAGAATGGGATGCACTCGCAGTTATTTGTGCCGTTAGCCCGTTAAAGTGACTTATACCACCAACAGCCGCACCAGATGAGCCCTCGCCCTCCAACCCTTCAACCTCATCCTCATATATACAAGCAAAGAACAACGTTCCGACTCCGACCCTGACGTCTAATTAGTCGTTCCTGATGCGAAACAACAAGTGCTCAAGGAATATCACGACGCCTCTACGGTAAGACACTATGGGAGCAACCACACACCCGACCTAATCTCTAATCGTTACTATTGGATGGGGATGCGAAAATACATGGCGCAGCACGTCTGCAACTACTTGGAATGCCAGAGGTTTAAAGCCAGGAACTTGAAACCCAGGGCTGCTCCAGACGCCCGCGGCGGCCCAACGATTTGAGCATTTATCTATTGATCTGTTCGGACTATTACCGCCAGGAACACAGGATTAACGATGGAAGTGGATGTGGAGCTGTTCACGCTTAAAATCGCCACAGGCGCCCTCCAGACCTGCGCCCGAACCCTTATCTATGAATAAAGAAAGATTTGGAGCGAATCCAGTGGAACGGAAACATCGTGATCTGAAACAAAGACTTGCAATTATGGTTCAAGGCAAAACATCAGAATGGCCAGAGATGCTGCTCGCCATTCGTTTTGCTATGAATGCCACCAAGAACCAATCCACGGGATGCTTCACCGCAAATCTCACCTATGCTCGTGATCCCGTCGTGAACAATAGATCAACGCACCATTATACTAAGCGATAACTTCATCCCCGAGATAACTCATCTGTTACTGCTCACCGAGACCTCAAAGAAGTCGCAGGGGACCCAGGAAACCCAACAAGACAGAGCGAAGCTGACCAGAAACCGCGGAACACTCTCACATTCGTCCTAGGAGATCTAGTCCTCGTTAGTGTGCACACCCTCAGCAACAAAGTCAAAGGCGTTTCCGCGAAGCTAGCACCCAGATGAGACGGCTCTTACCGCAACACCGACCCGGACATTCCGATTGGTAAATACCATCGTCGAGACGCCGGGAAGGGCCAGGGGGGGAGAGTGTAACATACCTAGAGCCCTTTCGCACGATCCGTCTTTTTAACGGACGAGTAAACTGACGGACCGGTGAAATGACCGGACGCAAAACGGATAACCATTCACACGTTTTCGGTGAATTTTGTTTTAAAGATCTAGTTGAACAGTTGTAGTAAGCAGTTGGGTGCATCCATATGTGTTTCACGTGTTTCTAATGTGTTTCTAATAAACACTCCGTTTTTTTCACTGGTCCGGTGACGGATCGACACCCATCCATTGGTGCGCCGGTACCGGACCGATTTTTTTTACGGACATCGATACGTGTGAATGCTCAAATACAACTGTGTTTCTACAGTATCCGGTAATTGTACCGGTCCGGCCGTTTACCGGTCCGTTAAAAAAAGCGGATCGTGTGAAAGAGCTCTAACGCAACCTTCCCCAAAACAAGACACTACACCCCCACGCCTGCCCTAAAGCCCACGTAAACAGTCCCAAGAGGTCACTTTAAGCAATTCGTATACTTTCGCGAACAACGACGTTAGAACGCAAGGGACCCCGAACGGTTCAATACAGACGCTTAGGTGGTTTGGTTTACGCAAATTTCAGTGTCCCGGCGGCATTTAAGCATACTGTACAGTCGCTGAACGATCAGGCCAAATAATGCAATTTCATTGGTCAAATGAACGCGCGCCGAAGTGTAGTTATAAATGTACATTATCCTAAATTTGAAAATGTTCAAGGATACCTACCTACTATTCGGGGGTAATACCACGAGTGCTTATGATATGGTTAAGCGCGCGCGTTATTTATGGAGGACATTGTTTATATTTTAACATGTACTTAGTGTCATGGCAACGTGGGAGGAAGTTTCATTTTTTAAAATTTCCCTTTAATATTTATGCAGGTGTGTATGCATTGGGTTGACATTCAACTGAAAATTCCTAGAACGTTTTCTTGTAACATTTTCTCCAGTAGATGGCCTACCAGAAGGCAAACTCATTAATTAAATTTCATCAAATGTCTATATTGGTTCGGATTACAATTTTGTTATGATCAGTGCCGAGAGCCAAATGTAACGATTTTATTTTTTAAAAGCGTCTGGTAATATATCATCACTTATTTGAAGCAAAAAACGGCTCATATTATTATTTTATCTGGACAAAACAATAATACAATTTAACATAATTTATACTGCTAAAACGAACACCGGATTATTACGTGATTGCAGGCAGCTCTTATCGGTTTCATTCGGATTGCTGTCGCCGCCCGTCCTTGAGTGGACCAATGAAATTGCATTATTTGGCCTGATCGTCCAGCGACTGTACAGTATGCTTAAATGCGTCCCGGCGAGTAAACCCCGACCACAGTCGAACCCGCTTTTCGTGTTAAGTTTTTGTACATAAATCGGGATCTATTAAATAAATATCATTGTGCGGACGTATGGAGATATTAACATTTATTTTCCCCTCGCTTTTCTCCCCCTCCCAACTAGACATAAATTTATTCTAGGACTTAAATTAAGGGTAATTTATTGTGTGACCTTTTTGAAGCAATCCTGTGTATTAGAAATCGGTAAAATGGGGGTGCGGGTTTTAGGAGGTCTTTCAAAGATCTTCATCGGGGGCACTTTGGAAATCTCCCTAAGACTTGCCAAAAATCCATAGGCACATTCGCACATTGAAAGTGTTTTCCGTAATTCCTTAATGCTCGTCTTATGAATTTTATAAGAAATCTAATTGGAAACGTCATTATTGGCCGTTTGCACCAAAAATCGGAGCTTAGGTTAAGCGTAGCTTAAATTTGTTGGTGCAAACGGACATTAGAGTTTTTGAAATATTGGTATGAGAACATCCTAGAAACCTCCTTTGAGACCTTCTAAATTTTCTTGTGAAGCTAGCTTTGATTCAATAAGATGTAGTTGATTTCCTATCTTTAGGAGTCTTGGGTTTTCGTGTTATTCATTGTTATTTATTTGATCGGTTCCTTATCGATTATCCCTCAGAAGAAGAGATACCAAATACATGTGAACGAATACAAAATTTCGAATGTCCTAAATTGGCTTATTTTTTACACTAAAGAATAAATTTCGAAGTATTGATATGGTACTGGGGCCTCTAATCTCGTTTATTTTCCAAGTTATCATCATCAGGCTCCCTTTTTTTACCAATTTTAATAAAACACTACAAATTTATTCACTGATTCGTTGCTTTTATGCAACACATAAGGTGAAACTGAATTTATATAGACAAGGCACTATAGTTAATCGATAGATCCGACGCCGTATTCTTATTACCACAATATTTTAGAAAAGGCCAAAAGCAAACAAAATATGCATAATCACATTACACAAAATGAGCAAATGCGGCGGTGTATCTTAAGAAAATCGCACACTAAAGGATAACGATCTTAATTAGTTCCGGCATTGCTCGCTTTGTAAGTTTCCGAGAGTTCCGGGTAAGCATGATGGCAGACTCTTGTAGGCGAGCAAGTCATTAAGAGGGACCCTCTGATTGCACTGACCACATGTAAGTAACGGCATTTGAGACAGTTGGCTACACTTGGCTCAAGGGTCTGCTCCATTCGACCGAAAATTTATTGCAAGTTACATGAGCAAGGAAGCTTTTATTAATCTACGATTAACTTGCGGTTTAGTTCTGATTTGAAAATTATTAATGAGCTAAAGCGCATTACGTAACGAACCGAATCGACGGCGTTTTAAATTAATATTTCAATCGGTTTATTATTTAGAAAATATAATACGGTCCTCATAGCTCGTTTCTATGTATATAAAGCATTGATTTTGATAATGGTATACTATTTCCATTAAATACATAATCGATTATGCTCTGTTTGGTCTACATTATATGAATCATTTTAGTAAAATAATATCTTGGTCGAGTGCGGTTCGGCATCACTCTTTAGTCTAAAATAATATCGGAAATTATCGATTTAAACAACATTCCACTTGTCCTAGATTTTATGTACTTATCGTTAGTAATCATGCTATAAGAAATGTATGAGGGGTATACTAACATAGCTAGATCTGAAGTAAGCTTCCTCTTATTTTCTCCCACTTTTAAATAACTATATGTTCTAGTATTAGAGTTCATATAAAATAAATGGTTTATATACGGGGTGCACCAAAAATTTGCATATACCCTAGTTGGTCAGTTTCCGGAAGATTGACAGAAAAGGCTCAAATACGTAAAAAAAATTCGTCTTACATTTCATTCCCTAGCTACCTATGGGACCGTATAGCTACTAAAGGATTTAATTTAGACCTTAGACCCAAACGCTTTATTACATGTCGCTTTTTTTCTAAAAAAATAAGGACGGGCCATCTTGTACATGAAACGTTATATAAATTCAATTTAAATATGAAGAATTTTTTTACGAATAAGGACGGAATGGGTTTATTTCATCGGAATTCGCAATTTTTGTGTCTATTCGTCCATTATAGCCTTATTTTTAATTGCTTATTTCTTGTTTGTACATTTGCAGTCTGGTGCACTTAAGTGTTATCTGCTCGGATGTAATAAGGACTTAGTGATCGCGAAAGTTAATTGATTTTCGAGACGTACGTGTGTATAGCGCTGGTAACAAAGGCTACATGTGTAGATTTCTTACGCGCGTAATTATGATTTGGAAGAAGGGACACTTCAAGCGCTCAATATTGGTGTTCATTTAATTTGACGGAGAGAGGATTTTGGACGATCTAGTGGAAGTGGAGTTCTCTTTAAATATCTAAAATAAAGAAGGGACGGGGCTGTTCAAATCACGACGGGTTAAAGAGTGTGTATGTTTGGTACGCTCATTTTTTGAAGTAAAAGGCTTTTCTGTTTATTCGAGGACGCAGTTTCGTCATATTCAAATTAATATGTACAGATGCAATTAAAGTCAGGTCTTGTCAGAAGTCAATGTGGTTTGTCCGTTTACGGAGGAAGTTACGTCGGTTTGAAAAATCAGCTTACTAAAAGTACTCATTTTGAATAGCCGTCACATTAAAAAGTAGTAATTGTGTTAAGTTTGCTGAAACTTTCAGCGAGTGTTTTGAAAATGGATTGTGTCTTTCAAGAATGTTTCTATTTAAGGTTTAAATTTCCAAAATTCAACTCGTCAAAATTTCAAGCAAGAAGGACATGGTCCGTATTTAAATCCAAATACACATGGCGTCTATATCTACTCTTCGAGCAGTTCTAATTTGGAACTAAAACATCCTCGATTTTGGGGTTTGTGGAAGGGAACCCAAAAAGTATATGTAGATTAACCCTGACTGGTACCGGACGGCGGTCGTCTCTGGTTAAAATCTCCTACCAAATGCACGACGTTGCATAGTTCAATAACCGAATTAATTTCTTCTTTCGAAGCGTAATCATTTGTACTTCATAATGCCTTTGCTTCCATTAGTCCTTTTGCTTTTGCTGTAGAAATTTGAATTTAAATTTGCGAGTGATAAGCCTTTGCGATTACCATATTGCACAATAGCACTATTTATAAAAGCGCGAAACACCCACGGAAATTCGGTCAGCTTGCATTATTCACTTTAAGCTAATGCAAAAACAAGATTTGCCTTTGATTAGTCTTTGTACCAATATCGTGTAGATTTTTCTCCTGAGAGAGATAGAACTAATGGCCACTCGCAAGGTTTTAGCTGTTTATGACCTAAAAATATTACAAATAGGTCACTGTAATATATAGATCTGCTATGCCAGTATTTCAGTTGAAATTAATTTTTAGTAAGAGGATCAACATGTAGTCAGAGAAAATATTAATATCAAAATAGGCTTCCGCAGAAACATCGGAGCTATAATCCATAGGTAAGTGAGTTTGAAATTTCCACATTTCGGTAGTATCGAAAACCAATATGTAATCTAACGTTAAATCAGGGAATCGCGAAAATAATAAAATTTACCTTTGAACTTCAGGTCGCAAACTTGCAAATCTGAAAGATAATATCACCACAAACCAATAAAAAGGTTAATGAATCGCACTGCACATAATATTGCGAAGTAGCAATGCTAACGTCTGACACGGAAGCTAATCGTATACTAAAACTGTAATACTCCAAAAGAATCAATAATTTGAATGACTACACTTAGTAAAATTTTGATCGACCACGACTGTCCTGACAGTCCGGATATAACAGCATAAAAGTGACGTTGAAGTCAAGAATTACGATGCATAAATATCCAAATTTCAATTCAATAGCAATGCAATCAAATCAATGCAAAACATAAACCAGATAATATGAGCCGAGTCTTTGGAATAAACAAACAACGTAGCTAAGAATTGTAAATATCGGCTTCGGATAAAGCTTCGGTAACTTCAGAAACTTATTTACGAAGCAACGGTACTAATAGCGGCGTAACACAGCTAATCTGAAGGATACAATGCAATCAAACTAACAAAAATGAATATCGTAGTAAACAAAAGGGATCATCAACAAAATCGGTTGTCGGACGGTATATTCTTCGTAGCGAAGCAAGTAGTGTAAGTAAAATCGGGTATATCGGGCAATTTACAAGATCCTTAACCTCCAAGATTTCGTAATATACTTGCGGTTACAACTCAGAAACAAATATCGAAATGTAGGTAAACAAACCTCGTGTGAAAATAGGTCACAACTCACAGGTAATAGTTTGTAATGGAACCGAATTTGCCCGCTAAAATTCAATTTAAATATTCCCGAAACCGACTCTGGCGCGGCAAAAAAAAGTCAAGATTGCGCTTTGTTTCGTTTCCGTGGAACACGTGTTTTTTTTCTTCTCCGCTCTACATAGAAATGGGCCATAATTTACAATTAAAATGTCAAATACAACCCTATGCGAGGGAACTTATA
The DNA here is from genome assembly GCF_008802855.1 of Photinus pyralis. Classification (NCBI taxonomy): domain Eukaryota; kingdom Metazoa; phylum Arthropoda; class Insecta; order Coleoptera; family Lampyridae; genus Photinus; species Photinus pyralis. The sequence continues at coordinate 36,587,819 of NW_022170738.1, read as the reverse complement.
TCGACCCGACGTCTGGGAGCACGGTCGATATTAACAATTTTTCGTCTAGGATTTGTTTAAAAAGGAGAGATTTGGGCAGAGGCATTTGTGCTTTTGTTGAGAGCAGAAGTAAATTTTTATGTTTCCAATAGTGAGTGCAGCTTCGACAATTACAAAGGTGATGTACTCGTTTTTTTATCTCTACGTCTATTGGATCCATCTAATAATGATAGGATCGTGTTCGATTATTTGCCAATTTAATGTTATTCTCGTACAGCATGATTATTGCCATTTATAACACATTATAGATACAAATTGCACTTTTAATTATACTGGTCATACTTTGAATTAAATGCATAGAGATTCTACATAAATATGTTGTTTATTTCCAATTTATAGTACTCCTTTGTTCCAAGCGCTGGCAACATGAATTACTGACCGATTTACGTGTATTTATTTATATTTAGATACAGTATGTTCCCTTAGGGGCGATATTCAATACAAGTATGCAGAACTACATTTTAATTTATCATTGAATTTATTGCAGCACATTTCGCTTTTGTTTGCCTGAATATGCTACTGATTATTTACAGGGTGCTTCATCTGGGAGTGAGTGACGTACGTTAGGTGGTTGATTGTTACATATTGCACTTGGCATTGAGAATTTATTACTTGATACTAATGTTTTGCCACGACATGTTCCTTTTGTTGTAATGTGAAATGTAACGTTATGCTCCTACTATTTATTTGAACCGGTTGATTATGATTATTAATATTTGACAGGGTGACTTGTTTCGAATATGTACTGTGCTAGGTATATTTGATATTGATATTTGATACCGATATTTAATATCTCGATTTGACGTAGCAGAGGCTGGCTAAAGTTCAGAACTGACATACGCAGAGATATATATGTTATATGTACTGTTTTTTTTTGTGTCTTCGAAAAGAGCCATCTTGCCGATGTTGCTAATCAATGCGTTGAGTTGATCCCTGACATGTAGTGACCGAATATTGGTTTTGTGTCAGGCTTTGTTATGCCAGTGCAAATATGCCAACTGTCAACGCCTACATAAATTCTGTGTATTTTGTTTATGATTATGTATGCGTGCGAGTTTGCCGATGGTTGCTCTGTTATTTTTGTTATGTCATGATTCAGTCTATTGATCGGTTACTGTCAGTACTCATGGTTGAGAGCCTGAAGTTCGGTAATTTATAACCCGGCACTTTATAACTAGTGGGTTGGACTGGCCCTAGACATCTGTGAATGAAAGAGTTGGGATCCCGCTTGGTCGTACATGAGGACGCAAGCAAGTTTGAATTTAAATCTCGAGTTGCTCATTCTCTGGGGGCTGGCCTGGGTTTGCAGCCGGTAATGTAGAAACAACCACGCGTCGTTCATCACTCTTGCCAAAATGGCGGGTCCAAATTTAAATGCTAAATCATCCACGTACTGTGTGGATAATGCGTAATATCCAAGTAGGTCAACGTAAAAGGTAATCCAAAAGAAATAACAATGAGAAACTTAAAAAAAATTCAAAAACTTTGAATGAGCCCTAAAAAAATAACCCATGTTAAGGAAAGAATGCTGCGTAATCAAGTAACATACCTAATATTGTTCAAACGTTTCAATTGAGTCACTATAAACATCAAAAAGAAAGGAAAAAATAACACCAAACATAATACGGTCAAGTCAAAATAATAAATCCCTGTTAACCGTTACGACACGAAGCCAGTAAGCTTAATGGCGCACCAAAAGAGAAATTTGCATCGAATCAGTTCTAAGGGAGAAAGAATATAACGCAAAGGGATGAGAAGCTTTAAGGGGAATGTGAGAGTCTAAAAAAACTTGATACCTTCAAAGGAACTGGAAAGATGGGAACATGAAGGGAATTTCTGAACTTCGAGAGGTACCTACTCTAAGAAAGCTTGAACGTAAAGTTGAAGGGAACAAGAAAAACCAGAAAATACGTTCTGGGTTTTTAAAAATTAACCCATAACCAGACCAGTCAAATTTTGTGAGTATTTCTGTAAAGATAATTTTAAAATCTTTAAAATGATTTGTTACTCCCGATGGGAGGTGCACATTGTCGCACGTAAATTTAATTACATGATTTACTTATATACTTTCGAAGAAGGAACTAGTACATTTTGCGAGGCACAATAAGTATTTCCAAATTCTAAAATAAAGAAGTAAGCTGCTTTTTATACGAAATAGCAACAATCGATCGTGACAATAATGGCAATGGCATGTTTGAAAGTTTCTAAGGCAGTATTAGCACATAAACAAGACTTTAACTTAAATCTAAATTGAGAGTTAGGGATATGGGATTTGTAAGATGTAAAGTTATGCTAAGACACGAGGTGTGATCATCAGCCCTCGGCCATCCTGATTTCCAATTGCAATTAATTCAGCCGGCACGAACACTAATTTACATCTGCGGACAGCTCCTTGAAATGCCTTCTACGAATTCTGTGTAGCGGCAAAGGGATAGATGGTCCATTGCTTTCGTTTATTCCCTATACTTTAGACTTTATACTTAGTGTCTTCTAAATGTTCTACGCAAACGGGAAACTGACTGTATAACGGTTACTTTTATACTTTAATTTCGGAAATAACATGGTGACGTAGAACTCAGAAAGCGCATCCTAAAACTAACTCCCCCAAAGACTCCATTAGTTCTATCCTTCCGAATTACTCTGCACTGCTATATCATACGATCGAGGTAACTGTGAAAGTACACAACGTTTCGTTTCACAAAAATATAGGTTTGGGCTCTTATAAAAACCACCCTATACATTCGAGAATATTCTATCGCATTAGTTTAAATATTTAAATAATTCTAATCAAGGGTACCAAGAATACTGGCAAGAGGCGATTCATGGAACGCGTGGAGGAACTTGAACTAAGAACATCTCGAAAACGGTGTGTCTGTGGAGAGTACTCACAAAGGAAAAATGAATTGTGTGGACGAGACATATCTACTAGTGGTGTCAATAACATGGAAACTGCATCGAGGATATTTCATTACATATTATCACGCATAAACCGCCATATCTGTTCGAAAAGGATTCCTTTCGAGCAGACGTTCGTAATACATGTAGGTAGGTACCTATTAGGAAAAATAACTTTCTCACCATACCGCTCCATAAGACATCACATTATTAATAGTCGTTCTCCTACAATGTTGCTAAAGATTATAATATACTACCGGTATGTTTGAAAGCAATTAGAAACCCTGGAACTTTCAGGGTCATTCTCAAGCAATATTCTTTAACCTAAATGTCATGTGGTGTCAGTGATACAATTGTAAATAATACTTACTATAGTATTAACTGCTTGAGTGGAAGAACAGCTCAAACCAAATTTCGTAAGTGTACCATTTTAGTAAACGCTATGCTAAACTTCGCCAATTCGATATACAAAAAGTAATAAATTTCTTTGTCGACATAACTTTCAATTGAGGTAGTAATAAAAGTATTATTATTATTATTATTAATATTTTCAGATATTATGATTTTTTTTTAAATACGTTTTATTTGCACAAGAATAAATCTGAATAAAAGCCAACAGATTGATAATGAGAAAGTTTGATTTACTGATCCAGAGTGTTCACAAGAAAATGGTAAAATTTACAAATCTGAAAATGCCATAACTATTTTTTTGAAGTAGAACTATCACTATTTTAATTCGCTGTTCGATAGTCTCTTGTGTTCTCTCCAATTTTGATTAGTGATGTTCTGGGCTTAAACCCGTAGATTTAAGATTATTTAATATTTTTCACAAAAGTACCTACATTAATTAATCAAGTACATGTTTATACACCGGAGTAGGCCATGATGATAATAAAAAAAAACAAAGGAATACCAGAAAGTAAACAAGTGCCACAAATTAAATATAGTATATGTCGTAGATTATCTGTAATAAAGATAATAAGATTATCTAAAAAAAACTAGTTGGCCTTTCTCAAAATTCGCTTTTTTAATTAATCTTATTTTACTAGCAAATAGGATGTACCTACACTTGCAGCAAATACTTAATTTGTGACACTTGTTTACTGTTTGACATTCCTTTGTTTTTTATTATCACAGCCTACTCTGTTGTATAAACATATTCATTAATCGATAGGTATTATTGAGAAAATACTGAATAACATAAAAACAAAGGGGCACAGGACACAGAGCATAAAAGACTATCGAATAGCGAAATAAAATAGTGGTAGTTCCATTTGTAAAAAAATAGTTATGGCACTTTGAAATTTGGAAAATATACCATTTCCTTGTGAACACCCTGTATAACTAAATCTAACTTTCTCATTATCAAAGTGTTGCCTTTTATTCAGATTAACATTATTGATTAAATGTAAATCAAGGTAACTGCGATTCATCAGAGTGCTAATGGGAAATTATTCGGAAAAAAGTTAATTAGATCGCAACGTTGACAAAAAAACAAAAAGTTTCCATGTAGATTTTAACCAATAAGAATTGTTGAGGTCCATCTTGATGTTGATTATCACACTTCGACTTCTTCAATTTTTCCATTTTCAACTTTAAACGTTACGATTACTGTAATTGGTCTATTAGGTATTGATTTTTATAATTAATATACTCTATTTGTAGCATCGATTTTTTTTGTGATATTTAAGACCAACACATCATTTTCTTTCAATTTGGTGACCCAATAAGACTGTTCCCCGGCCATATCTCGGGAACTGTTCGTCGTATGACTTAGGGGTAAAAGAAATTATTGGGTAAATCGGTTATGAAAAATCGCTGCAAAATATTTTCAAGTTCTGCCATCTTAAATTTTAAAATCGCATTTTCTTTAAATTTCGCATAATAAACTAAACATTTTTTTCACATTTTTAAAGAGAACCAGTTTATCTATCATTTTCATAAAAACAAAAACTCAGTTATTTCAAAAACATAGATGGTGTGGGGCGTTTAATTGTTTATAAATTTGGTATCGTTGAAAAGAGCATTCCTTGGGCAACAAGAATCAATATAGCTAAATTAGTTGAATCCTTCTCCGTCAGAGGTCGAGTTTTGACACTAAGATCCAAAATCCTAAAAAAATCTAAAAAATCAAATGGAATGAATTGACTTTTATGAAAAAGTAGCCAAATAACATCCAAAGTGAAAACCGTTTTTCAAAATCTCGTTCCTAAGCTCAAATATTGGGAAAATGAGATTAATTAATCTTATTTGACGTATTTCCGGTATTTGTCGATGGCGCGAAAGATTGTTTGGAAAAGAACCCTACACTTTTAGGTAGAACTTGGAAAATTAAACAAATGAAACACTATGAATTATAAAATAATAACAGCCGTAATTTGTAAATTATTCTGCTGTGTTTACATTCAGAAAGTGCAGTTCTTTGAATTTGTAATCTTTTCTAAAATGCCGATTTCTAACCAAGAAGCAATTAATATGCTGGCGGCGATGGTTCGTGGTCGATTCGGATAACGCAAATAGAAGATGCGGGCAGCGATTGTCGCATTTTGAAAATACTCAAAATATATCGCCAGCATATTAAATGCTTCTTGGTTAGAGATCGGCATTTTAGAAAAGATTACAAATTCAAAAAACTGCACTTTCTGAATGTAAACACAGCAGAATACTTTACAAATTAGGGCTGTTATTGTTTTATAATGCTTCGTGTTTCATTTGTTTAATATTCCAAGGCCTACCTAAAAGTGTAGGGTGCTTTTCTTTCGCGCCATCGACAAATACCGGAAATGCGTAAAAAGTAAATTTAAGATACTTACAATTTAAGCATTTTTATTTATTAATTAATGAATCTCATTTTCCCAATATTTGAGGTTAGGAACGAGATTTTGAAAAACGGTTTTCACTGGCCTCTTTGGATGTTATTTGGCTACTTTTTCATTAAGAAAAAGTCATATCATTCCATCTGATTTTTTTGATTTTTTTAGGATTTCGGGTCATAGTGTCAAAACTAGCGCCCTGGCGGAGAAGGATTCAACGAAATTAACTATATTTTGGTTGATTCTTGTTGCCCAAGGAATTCTCTTTTCAACGATACTAAAATTTGGAACTGTCGTGAAACGCTATCCGATTGGCTTATATAGTACCTACAGTTGAGTGTTCCCGAGCGATATTTCCTGGAAAGATTATGACACATTTGGCTTCGTTCTTATCGCCGATGACTAATTTTCATGGCGCGTAAATGTCTATGGAAATTTCTGGAATGTCCGATACCGTACATTAAATTGAGGGCCAGGCGCATTCATTTTCGAGCTGTCTCGAGGTAAAATAGTAAGATGGAAAAGCTACTCGAGTGCCTAACAAAGGATACTGATAACATAGATAGTAAATACTTGCCATTTACTTTGAGCATCCAATAGTAAATGGCAATGAAAGTGTGGAGCAGTCGGACAAAACCGGATAAATCCATTTTTATCTGAATGCTCCTCAATTTCTTCGAAATGGAGTTTAGGTGTTTATAACTGAAAACAACCAATTGCAAATGTGCTACGCGTTTAAATTGAATCGTATCAAATTCTAATCTGACATTTACGAACGTGATTGATGTCAGTCAAAGAAAAAATCAAAAGCTGGATCGACTTTTTCTAGAATTAAAGAGGTGGTCGTCTTTTCAAAATGAAATTCAAAAAGGGAAGGCCATGAATGAGTAGCGGTTGAGGCATTTGGAATGTTTGGCAAAGAGGCTTAGCGGTTAAGCCAAATACTATACCAGAATTTGCTTCTGAACATTCGAGTTAAGGTAGGAATTTTTCAAAATTTGTGTAAAAATGAATGAAACCCTTATGAAAGTGGGCGAAACATTGAATTTTCGTTCAACATTGACATGGTCTTATCCCGAAAGTGGGCGCCATCTTAATCCCACTAGGTAAATGCTTTTCTAAACGGAAAGCTCAAAAAATTATCTTCAAGAATACATCAAAATATAGAAACCCATTTAGACAACTTTTTGGTGACGCCACGTGAAACAAATGACTGCATTAATTTTTTTCCCGTCTAATTTAACACTATAGGTATGTTTTTTTTATCAAATAAAAGTATAATTATAGTCGCTACAGTCTTAGGCTCTTTTTCTGGAACAGACTGTATAAGGGGCAAGCGATACCCGTCATCTAACAGTGCCCATTGTCAATATTATAGGTAACAATCTAGAAATCTATCTTTGTAGATTTGCGAAAGGCGGAAATTTCAAATTAAAGTTTAGAGATACAGTCGAAATTTCCGGTAGCAAATCCCGAAACTCTAAATATGCGTTCCTCTTTGCCTCCTATTTCTTAAAATTGATATTGGTACATGGATTTTTCTATGTCCACTAATTAGATATAATTTTAAGATTGAGATTTTTTGGCAGAGTGAGAATTCAATTTTACACCACGAAAATGTAACTCAACAAGTAACATTAAATAATATGCATCTTTCTTGTACCTTATATTGTGTAAGCATTGTATCTCTTAGAACAGGTTGACCTTTTTATAATGAGAAATATGAACATACGACCTGGAACACAGACGGCTTAGGTTTTTCGCGACGACCTACATGTATTAGCAGGGTTAAAAATCCGATCTAAACTATTTATAAAGACGTAAAACGAGCGCGACTAGTCGATTAGATATGAGAGAAAATGATTATTAAAATGCTTAGACGCAACTGTAATACATCTCCGCAATAATGTAATTAACAAAGCGTTTTACATCATTTTGATGAAGTAGTAACAAAGCAACATTACTTACGAATGAATGAAACATAAACACATAGAGTCGTACATAAACAATTAGACAAATGAGTAATAATTCATGAAGCTATGAGTTTCAGACCAAAGTACTAAAGGACTATTGAAGCAAAAGGAAAGCACGCCATTGGTCACCATCCCTATGGATTATTCCGTCTTTTGTTTCAACCCTTGAGGCGCGGGTAGAAGGGTCCAGCAATGGCCGCTGTTTGTAATGACACTTGGACGGACCGAGCTACCCCGAATTTCCTGATCCCCCGCCGCACTTCCAACTTCTCTGACAACCACAGACGCTTGCATCCCTTGTATAAGTTCTGTTAGTATTGTAACTGCTTTCGGTTCACTTTCCTACACTGACAAGAGTATAAATTAATTTTTACAGCCCTTTTGAAATGGAACGCTACCGATTGCAACCGTTACGGAGACATTAGCAACCTTTTTCAGGTAGTCGATCCCTTAAAAGGACGGACTGGTCATGGATTGGTCAATCCCGAATTTTTACCTGAATCTCTCTTGTAACGATCTCAACTGCGAGGTGCGATTGCGATTTAAGAAAGTGGGAAAATTAGAAAATTCTCCTTTTTAATTTCGGAAACGTGTTCGCATTTATGATTAATATCAGTAATGTGTTGACAGTTTACTATTATTAGGGTTTTTGCGGCGTGCTCACTCCCTTGTATATTAGCGACCTTATGACCTAACGTCCAGGTGACAGATGACCACCCCGTTTATAACTAGAGTAACCAGTTATACTCGTGCGACAATTTGCCAACAAACCTAATCCAGAGTATAACGTGTTGTGTGTTTATCATGTGTATCGTCATGTTTGCTCTCAATAATAATGAAATAAATAAATAATGGTAAGACTACCTACTAAATCATTTTCATGTAATTCTCGCGCACTTCTGTTGCTTTATTATCTCGCCGTCTTACTACTTTCGTAATGAAGTCGATATCTTTCATCCTTATGTAGTCCCTTCTTCGTCTTGAGGCGTTTATTATACGAGCCGAATTGATTGATTTTAAAGACTGTTTTTTTGACTTGTAGTCACAATATTAGCAGAACATTCTGTGCCTTAGGCTGTGATAATTTTTGTTCCCTCCCTCTCTATCACGTTAGGTTTATTATTTTATTAATATTTTTATTAATATTTCTGATATTTAAGATTTTTCATCAGAAAAAAATTCTCTTTACGTGATGATTTTGTCCGTCTGTTGCAATCGATTTCTACGAGTTCAAGGATCAGTGCTATTGAATATGAGCCGGATTAAGAGTCTTGTTTCCGAATGCGAGCCGAGTGGCAAAAAATTCCCCTACAATCGTATGCGATTATTCGTATTTTGTTATTATTACATTAATACTGTTGATACATGATTTAGATATGTATACCATTGATCGTGTTTTCTGTATCAGCAAAAAGTTTCTTGGTGATCCGTCAACAGACCTGAGTTTAAACTACCTTTTATATCCGCTCTATACAGTGACTTTGTAAATTTTCGACACAATTTAGTCCAGAGACTCGTCAATTTCTTACTCAAGCCTCTCGAGCGCTTTCATTTGCTTTCAATTTTAATCTCTCCTCAACCAAAGTTTCCCTCAATTTTTCATCAAACATTTGTTCAACCTCTCCTCAAATTTCCTGCACGTTCCCATCAAGCCTGCATTCCCAGTTTCTTCTCACATTTTTTTCCCAGCTCTATCAAGCTTCATTCAAATTCTCGAATTCTATTTACCTTCCCCATCTTGTCACAAATTTCCTTAAAGTTCTCCTCAAGTACGTCTCAAGTTCTCAAATTCCCTTCAAGTTTCCCTCAAGATTTATTGAACTCCTTTATCATATCTGAAGTTCATCCTAAGTTCTTTCCTCAAGTTGCTCTGAGGTTTTCGTAATCTTCACGTTCCTTTCACGTTCACACTAGGTTTTCCGGAAATTCTCCTCACTGCCCCTCAGATCAACGAAATTCCGAAGTTTTCAACAAATAATCTTTAGATCTTCTTATATATTCTAAAATTTTTAGCAAATTGTTAACCCATATACAAAGGATTACAATAATTTATGCTTCCGGTCTTCAGAAGCCTATCATGTACGATTTTCAAAGTTATACCTTAATCTACACGACCCTACATTTGGAGCTCTTCTTTGATGGCAAACACCATATCCACGATTTTCCACTTCAATTTCTACAAACTTACCTTCTATAGTATATCGTATTTTAATTGTTGAGCTGTTATACCCCATACCACATTCCAAAGTGTGCCACTCATCGTCTGGTGGAAGATTTGTCTACGAAATTAGCGCAACACCTCCAAGGCATCGCCTCTCAAAGCAGTTCTTTTCTCTTAATCCACATTTCTGCGTATTTGCAGTAGTAACAGTAGCTACCGGCTGCTATACAGTCTGTTTCAAATTAAGTCGACACTATTGCTAACTTTCTCAGTTGTAGAGTTAGTAAGACGATTAAATTACCAAAATTCTATATTTTTTTCTACTAAATCGAAATCTGTCATTTAAAAAATCATCACATTTTTCAGAGAATAACAAATATATTATTTTTATATGAAACACCCTGTATATTATTACACAATATGACAACTTATTAAGTTCTCTACAAAAGATCCTAATGTACCATACCCAAAATACTTCAAATAACCAAGATTTTTCAATTATTTTTTTTCAATCCAGTTATATCCATGAAAATGATAAACATATACAGGGTGTTTCGAAATTCGCGCAAACGTTATACAACGAAAACTGAATAAAAAGTTCCTTTACCAATTTTTGATCAGACCGGCACTTTTCGAGTTGTCGTTGTTCGAAAAATCTGAAAATGAAAATGCCAGGAAACAAAAGATAGTTCAAAACAATTTATTGTAATTATCGTACTTATAACAATAACTGGAGCTAGTCGATGTTCATATGTTAACCCAGAATCCCGCGTAGCAACGCACTTGCCATTGATGTAATTAGAAAATTTAAAGAAAACACAGTGCAATTAAACCGTTAACTTTATGGAGTGGATTTCCACCGAAAGTTTTGAAATGAAACTTTCTTCTGATCCTTCAATGTCTTTCCATCTTCTAAGTTTTTTTAGTCTTTGGGGCATATCTGACTCTTCACTGTGCTCAAATGGACCAGAACTCAGATTCTTTAAAATCTTTGATTTTTGGGTTTCTTTCCATTCTCCATTTTACACTTTCTTCAAATTCTTTCATTTTCTTCAATTATTGCGATTTCCAGTTTATTCAAGTTCCTTCAAATCCACAGATTGTTTTATATCATTCAGATTCCTCGGATTATTTAGTTTCTTCAATATTTTTCGAACGTTTTAATTTTTCCGACCTTTATTTTTCCTATTCTTCGAATCCATATTCATATTCTATAGATTTGTTCGTTTCTTCGAATTTTTCTTCAGATTTTTATGTTTTTTACCGCTTCTTTGAAGTTCTCCACTTCTGCAGATTCTTCAAATTTTTAAAAAGTCTTCGGATTCTTCAGTTGCGTCGAATTCATCCATTTTCATATTTTTATGAGTCTGCAGTCAACCTCTAACTCCACGACAAAGTAGATACGTTGTCCACACGTACCTAAACGTGCATAATTATTCTTTACACGTAGGTAGTTGACAGTCCTTGAGTGTGACAGTAAATAGTACCTACGCTTTTAGGTTATGACAAAGAGATATTAAATTCGGCCGCTATTTCCCTTAAGTTTCTTATGGGATTCTCTTCCACAAAAACAAATGTTCAGTTTCATATCCGCCGTTAAAACTGAAGGTTGTTTAAGGTGTCTGATGTGCATCGCATTTTAACACCTACTAATTTTAAAGTGATCAACACAGAAAATAAGCCTCAAACTATTACCGGCACTATACCAATTGAGAACATCAACTTGTTGTTTAGTTGAATGCATCACACATGAACGAAAATGAAAATAGGAAGCCAAAGCAATAATATTCCAATTAATTAATATGATAGCCAGATCTTCATTTGTTTTAAGAAGTTATTTTGGTTGCATAAAATTAGGCGTCCTTCAGAAGAGTTTTTGTCATATAAAAGTAGACATAGGGAAACAATGCACACAAATCCCTATGTCTTCTAAATGAATATTAAGCGCCAATAAAAGCAGCCTCAAACCCTCGGATAAACAGACGGGCGGACTTTATCTTCATGAGCACATCATTTCAATGTTTAAACTACAACGATATTTTAACTGGCACTCCTGAAACTTCTCTAGGGGCGCGTGAACTTGCGATATCAGCAAATTAATTATATCTTAATCTAAAACGCACATCATAATATACGAGGGACTTTTTAAAATTATCTACCTATAGTTATGATAATGACATCAGACTAACAACTTCCTTTGGCTGTCAAATAACTGCTTGTGTAGTAAGTACCTACTTTAATATGTCTGTACGCAGTAATCAACATTGGGCAGTTTTGACAGTACCTATGTAATATGACTGAATAAGGGAAAGGAAGACGTACTAAAAGCAAGTGGAGTGTCTGAAAGTACATTATTCAAGATTACAAACCAAAATTTGGGCATGTAAAAATTTTTAGTCGATGGATTCGCCTACTCCAGAGCAGAAACTTGTGTGGGCAGGACAAGATTTTAGCATTGGAAGTGCTTATGTTTTGTATGGGGTATGAATTTACCAGGTTTGCCGAGTAGAAAAGAAGGCAAGTGGTACTTCACTGCAATCGGTAGATTCAGGCAAAGTCGCGGATACTGTCGATACGGTACTTACTTAACAGTGCGCAGGGGTTTTGTTAATTCGAATTGAAAATGCTCGCACAGCGCCCGTGATAGTATTAGTTTAAGTAGATTATTCCGTGTGAATAAGGGTTATTTACGGCTTTATAGGTATACGGTTATCATTTCCAATGTCTCCGGTGGTTGCAAGGATTGCGAAATCTGTGAATTTTTTCATTAGTATTTAGACACTTTGGCTAACGATGACGGTTATTTTTTTGGGGATTGTCAATAGAGACAAAACATGGGTGTGTCACTGCGACTCACGAAACAAACTCCAAAATCGCGAAAAAATGGCGAACAAACACCATGACTGCAGAGTCCATAAAGCTCGCCATGTCCAAGTCATTATAACAAAGCGAGAGCTAACAAAATTACCGCATCCGCTCTACTACAGTCAAAATTTAGTACCATACGACTCTATTTTGTTCAAACATCTAAAAATAACTCAGGAATCGACAATGTGAGCCAAATGATGACCTAAAAAACGCCGCAACGTTATTTTTGAAGTGCAAACAAACAATGGACTAAATGTATTAATGTAGCAGGTAGTTACCTATGCAGGGAAATACATTTTTCTACTTCCATTCGTGAAATGAAATTTCACATATCGATATTAATGTGTAAAGCGAAATATTTAATACCGATGCGTGAAATGCAATGCAATTGTTATGGGATTTATTTCACGCATCGCTGCCATAAGAGCGTACACACTTTTCGACATCGGCATTGTTATGGCGTAGTGTGCTTTGGCTGCAATTCTGACGTTTTGTTATTAGACGCTAGATTTACTACTGTCAATCGTAAGTTCATTATTGTAGCTTTAAGAGACATTTTCAGCACATTAATCTATAAAATTTAGCAGCTATATGATGGATACCGATTTGCCAGGCACCCCGCCTAAAATCACGGCTATAGCCAACCAAGCGAGCACCGCCCTACTACCAGTTAAGTCTTTCACCATATATGAGAACACGTACCAGAAATTTATGGAATGGAGGCATCAAAATAACATTCATTCTTTCTCCGAGAATGTTATTTTAACTTACTTATCTGAGTTATCAAAAAACTTTAAATCTTCAACACTTTGGAGTAGTTATTCGATGTTGAAGAGTACTCTCAGTGTCAAGCAAAACATAAATATTGGTGAATATCCTAAAGTACGCGCCTATTTAAAAAGAAAAAATGAAGGATACAGTCCAAAAAAGTCAAGAGTTTTGGAAAAAGAACAAATTTTGAAGTTTATAAAGGAGGCACCTGATGAAACATTTTTACTGGCTAAAGTAAGTTGTTATAAATGAATCTTTAAATGTGTACTTGTTATGTTTCGTCTAGGTCATTTTAGTATTTGGATTGGCTGGTGCTCTCAGAAGAGATGAAATTTACAAACTAAAGACAACCGACATCCAAGATATGGGAAATATCCTTATAGTGCATGTCCATGACACCAAGAACAAGATTTCAAGGAAATTCACCGTAACTGAACACTTGGAATTATATAAAAAATATGCGTCACTTCGTCCACAAAACTATCCCGAAACCAAGTCCTTTATTAATTTTCAAAGGGGAAAATGCACTCGTCAGGTGATTGGCATAAATAAAATTGGCAAAGTACCTTGCGAAATTGCGAAATATTTAAAATTGCCCAATTCTGAAGAGTACACCGGTCACTCTTTCAGAAGGTCTTCTGCTACATTACTAGTAGAAGCCGGCGGAGATTTACTTACTCTAAAAAAGCATGGAGGATGGAAATCTTCGACCGTCGCAGAAAGTTACGTAGAAAATTCACTCAACAAGAAAATTGAAGTTTCCAATAAAATATTGGCAGTCCAAAATAACACTGCTGCTAAAAGCACTGTAATGGAAAAACCATTAAGCGATTCAGCGAAGGTAGAAATTAGCAACCCGACAAATTGTACCATTACTATTAATAATTATTATAACAAAGAAAATTAACCAATGTTTAATTTGTCTGTGATGTTAGTTCAATAAAAAGTTACTCTGTTATATGTATGGTCGTAGAAAAAGTATAGTGTGTAACACGTGCGTGAAGGATTTTGTACACTCTCGTGGTTTGCAGCACTCGCTACGCTCGTGCTGCAAACTCCACGCTCGTGTACAAAATCTCACTTCACGCACTTATTGCACAATATACTATTTTGAAGCTTTGTACTGTCTCCTTCATAATTTTAAAAAACATGCCCTCGTACGTAAGTGCAGGATGGAAATTTTGTCTGAAACACTGAATATATCTTCAAAACGACATTTTTTTAAAGAAGCCATTTATGGTATCCAGAATTATAAAAAGTTTGCTACTAATCAGGTCAAAATAGACATTTCAACAAAATTCGGATAGAGCTGATTTTTGGTAGACGCCTTGAGTACACACGTAAAAATAAAGTGCCAAATGTTCCCATAGATCCCTTGTGTGCAAAAAAAGTTATTCAAGGTCAAAGGTCAAAATGTTTAGTTTTTTAGATTTTTCTCGAAAACTAAGTAAGTTTTATCAAACATATTTATAGTTCAGACAAAAATTGTAGATCATAAAATTATCTATAAAAATGATACTTATACAGTCACGATTAAAGTTTTCATTCCACGACTAACTGTAACAGTTTCACCTTATCAGAATGGAATCAAAGAAAATCTTTTTTAAACACGTTTTTTATTAGGTCCTATTGCGGCTATCGATTTCGACCTTATAAGGTCATCTTCAGGCCGAGCGTCATACGGTGAAATGAGGAAGCATGTAATATTATTAACGGTGTTATATGTATTAGTTATCAGGAAAGATATTGTTTAAGTATACTAAAAGTGAGGTTGTGTATGAAAAAAAGAGTTTCTTTGATTCCATTCTGCATCACACAACACGTTTAAAATAAAGAACGATGGAACAATACATCAATCGAATTCACCTTATCAGTCAAAAGCTAGGTCAAAAGTTTATTGCAAATAAAGCACAATTGTTACATTAAAAAAAATATGAATTGGTACAAACTGTAATAGTAGACGCTAGCAATAAACACTCGAAGTTTTCTTAATTCGTAAGGTAAATCCCGGAGTAGTATAGAACAACTTAAGACCTTCTGCAGGGGCACCTCTAAAAAGCACTATGCGGGTCACTCTGTAATTGGGCGAAAGCCTGTCGAGGGCCCAGAACAAGACGGACAATAAATAAATAAATAAATAAATAAATAAATAAATAAATAAATAAGTAAATAAATAAATAAATAAGTAAATAAATAAATACATATTGAACACGCGGACAATACAGCAGGCAGAACGCAAAACAGAAATACTGAATCAGATCACTTGTTCTAGTCGCTCGCAAACTCACTCGTACACAAACGTCACACCTATGAATAATTAGCGTCGTAACATGCGTCTAATACTATCAAAGGAGATGTGTCAGAATTTTAGACTGGAATTAACAAAACAATTCCTCACTTTTTAATAAGTAGGTACCGTACCTATCGACAGTATCCGTGACATTTCCTTCACCTACCAATCACGGTCAAGTACGGTACAATCGTCACTTGATGCGACACCGTTGTCTTTTCTGCTTGAATGAAATTCGTAACTTTGTACCCACATACCTATACGAAACCTTAAACATTTCCAATGTTAAAAATGTTAAAGATATACTCAAACTTTCCTTAGACATTAAGTTTCACGTAGTTCCGAAACAAACTACAACAAATTGGGGAAAATATTGTTGAGGTACACATTTGATTCGCGTGGAATCTACTTCTATTTAGTAGTTTTAAACTTATATTAAAGACAGATTAGATATATAATTCGTATACATTTCGTGGTACAGTAGGCTGCATGCTAATATTCGCTTACTCAATTCTAAATACTCTGAAGCATTGCAAATTTTGAATGAAGGTTGAAGGTTTTTACCGACCCGAACTTTATCTGTTCCAGAGAGAAAAAAATGTGTCCGTGGCTGCCCTTGTCGATGTTTTCATCAGGGTTTGGCAAACGGATATTCAAATGAGCTTATAAATCTGCTCATTAATCTGACTGTAACCCGTGTAATAGGATTCGTAACAGGTAAAAGGCACGGAGATGAAAAAGGGATGCTGAGGTGAAAGGTCAAATGATGGCTCGTGCCACATCAAATTACACACAACAGACCTGTATATAAAAAAACGATATAGCACAGGTGTTACACTGCGCATAAACGGTGTTGGAACGCACAAAAGGATGGACCACACTTGATGCTGCAGAACTGGCTTATTCATTTATTCCCCATTGTGCCACTCATCTCCTGTAAAACTGTTGAACTTTGAACTAATGAAACGAGTTTATACCGAATCAGAACTACGAGAGTGGTACATCTTACAACTTTATGAAATATAATTTCTGCAAAAGAGCAAGGAGAGACTGTGATTGTTTTATAAATATTAAGCGTGTTTTCATTCACATTTCAATGCTTGTACTGGGTATCTAGGCGACAAATTTTTTCCTTTAGAAACTTGACAACATTATTGCCCAGCGACTCGAAAGGTTTTGATATGTGGAGAATTTATGCACCAGTAAACAGGTAGATTCGATCAAAGAAATTTGATTCAATATTGCGGAGCTGCGGACATCCATCTGTCCGAGGGAAGTAGCGCCGGTAAAAAAATTAAATGCTTTTCTAATTGAAGTCGATGCCGTATAAGTGTTGCATTAATTAGTAACGTAATTGAAATAAAAGGCGAGCCAAGCTGAAAGTCACGTTCAGTAAGATTCTTTTAATAAATTTCAAAGGGACTGCCAACGCGAATGTGAATTACAGAAATACTGAAATCACATAGAGCGGAGCTTCTAATAGAGAGAGCTTTGCCGTTTCTATATGCCTATATTGTGCGCAAGGGTAGTGATCTTCAAGACGTTTAGAGCTACTTTGTCTGATAATGCATGTACCCAATTTTTGATTTCCTGAAAAATAAAGCTTTGAAATACGACAATAATGTCGAGCTTACCGGTCTGTGTTCGTTACCTGGGTGACGTCACAAAGGGGTGTGTTGCCGGGATACGAATCCCTCATCCTTTCACATCTGCATATCTACCCCAATCATACAGTCAAGTTGTCGTGCATTTTCAATTACTTTTTAATCATAGACCGGGGAACGTCAATTTGAGCGTCTGTAGTATAAATGCGCCGTTGAAAGACACAATATTAAAATATAAAAAAATATGGAGATTCCTTCTTAGTTATTAAATTATTGGCATTTTTGTAGCGTGTCTGTATACCTTCTTATATGCCTGCCTTTCGAGCATGGATATCTCGTAATTTTAATATAGACATATTAGACATCCCACATACGTTACATTCCCTTTTCACGTATATTAATTTATACCTATTTTTTTACGGTTATGTAGGTCTTTATTATTATTAATAATACTTTCCTATTTTTCCTTGGAACAAAATTACTTACTACTAAACGCCATCACTGCTAACAAATTAAGCATCGGTCGGCAAGATAAAAACAAGTTAAAAAGTCATTATGCACACATAAATGACGAGAGAATATTTTTCTCCTAATAATATTAATGCTAGGATCGGAAAACAAGTAAAAAGGTTTTCGCCCTAAGTCGAATAACTTCAGCGCATTTTCCATAAATTGATCAATACTTCCCCAAAGGCCATACCTATGTGCGCTATGCTTTTCATTACTAGAGGCATATATGGTTAAAATTTTAAAGAAATATCTTCATAAATAAGGAGGTTGACACTTACTGCGGAGTTGACATTGCGCATGCGCTTTTTAATCTGATATTTACAATATGCAATACGTTTGCTTTTACTATAAGCATCTTTGGTTAAAATTTCAAAGAAATATCTCCATAAATAAGAAAGTTGGTATTGCGCAGTGTGCGCATGCGCACATCTGATTTTTACATATGCGATATATTTGCCTTTACTACAAGTATCTGTGATTAATATTTCAACAAAATATATTAATAAATAAATCGTCAAGATTTTCCTTGACTCTGGGCCAAAGCAATACGCTACCGAATGCAAAAAGAACGAACTAAATATCTTGAAAACTGTAGGAGTAGTTAAGCCTCGGACAGACGACGGACAGAGAAAGTGGCTGCAATAGCGCACCTAACTTCGTTGGAAAATGCGCTAAAAATACCGATAGGCCCGAGTTCTTTACCCCAGTCTCTTTCAAATGACCGCCTAATCGTCGAAGTCTATACAGGAACAGACGACGCGCCACGGCGGCGCCACAGTTTTCCACACCCCTCGCAGAGGAAAATCAAACGCGCTGAAGAGGGCAAACATGATATTCATTGGACTAGGGAAGCAATACCGGGATCGCGGGATCTCGAAATACCGGGATCCCGCAGCATTTTTGCGGGATTAATCCCGTAAAGAAATTGAGCGGGATTTGCGGGATTGCAAAATGTATCGAGCAAGCTTGGGGACGACGTTGTTTAAAATTTATGAATAAAACGCGTAACGGAGAAATGCAGATACGTACAGGTCGTCCGTAAATCGTAGGGACATTGACTTTCCGTTTTTCTCACGCATTCGTTATATTTAAATAGTTCAAAATATTTTAGTAACAAAAGAGAGCTATCGAAAAAGTTTTCAAAATAAAAATTCCAAGATTCGATGGATAAATACAGTAGACGTAGAAAAACATCTTTCAAAATGGCGGTTTTTGAGATATTCACATCAACTTCCTTATTTTAAATGGAAACCATATTTAATTTGTACGTCATTTCATAGAGAAAAAAATTACAAAATCAGTGATACTAAACACTTAATATTTCA
Source organism: Photinus pyralis (assembly GCF_008802855.1). Lineage (NCBI taxonomy): Eukaryota > Metazoa > Arthropoda > Insecta > Coleoptera > Lampyridae > Photinus > Photinus pyralis. Next base: position 36,568,570 of record NW_022170738.1, on the reverse strand, counting down.
TTTGGGAATCAACCTTACATTTTTGCCTCGAAGTTTACAATGTATTTCTTATGGCAATAATTCCATGGCCGTGTCGACGGTGACTATGTGAGACAATAAACGAACGAAAAATGAAATACTGAGTGTTTAGTATCACTGGTTTTGTAATTTTTTTCTCTATGAAATGACGTACAAATCCAATATGGCGTCCATTAAGAAGTTGATGTCAATATCTCGATAACCGCCATTTTGAAAATTTTTTTCTACTGTCATTGAATTTATCTCATCCAATCTTGCAACTTTTATTTCAAACTTTCTTCGATAGCTCTTTTTGTTACTAAAATATTGACATTTTTTAAAATGGCGATTTATTTTTTTCAAAATATGGCATCAAAATATTTATCAGCATCAAAAACTACACAACTTTGCCAATTTAACCGAATCTGTAAGTATAACAATAACATAGATAACCATCCTACACCTACTCAATTTAAAACACCCTGTATACTCGTCGATTGTCTATAAAGACTTTAGTAGTACAGTATGGCTGTATTAATTGTAGTGAATATTCTAGAAATCCAGATAAACATGGAAGCCGAAAGCGGATGTGGCGCATCCTTTCCGGGAAATTACGATATATTTTGTTCGAGAATATTCGGTTAATCCGCACAAAATTGCATATTTCCCAATACATTTAAAATTTTGCGGGATCCCGCAAATACCGGGATCGAAATTTTGCCGCGGGATTGCATTTCCTAATTGGAGCTAACACCCAACGAAGGCGAAATGCGAACTCCAACGGACTGTAGTGCAAGACTGCGACTCTGCATGGGCTCCTCCCGCTGTGCTCATCTCTAAGCGCGATGGTTCGACCCCTGTTTGTATAGACTACCGCCGGCTTAACTCAATAACCGTTACGGATGCTACCCACTTCCTAGAAAGGACGCTAAAGCGCCAAAGCTCAGCTTATTTCCACGTTGGATTTATACGCTGGGCATTGGCAGATCGCCGTTCTACCGGAAGACCGCAACAAAACTGCATTCATCCACCGTTCGGATTATACAATTTCGACGATGACGTTTAGATTAAAAAATCCGCCGCTTCGCGTGTTCCAGTGTTAAATACATTACCATAACTCCATTAGGTAAAAGTGTCGACTCCGAAAAAAGCGGCGCGATCCAAAAAACGTTAAACAGTTGATGAGCTCGTAGTATCGGATCGGAGGTTCGTACCAACTTTGGTATCAAAAACATTAACATTAATACTGAAGATGATGCGGCATGACAATGGGCCGAAGTCCAGGAAAGCGCGTTTCAGAATCTTAAGACACGATTAACCTGTACTACGTCAAACCGACCCTAGGGCTCCATTCATACCAACGACGCTAGCAACTATTTCCTAGGTGCCATCCCACTGCAAGGAAATGGGAAAAAGTAGGGTCCGGTGGAGTACGGAAGCCGCCTCCTGAACAAATAAATTACTCGATGACAGAATGCGAAGCCCTTGCCGCTGTATGACCCGTGGAGAAAATTCCGAGGATATGTAGGAGTACCTACGACACTGGCTACCGACCACCAATCCCTCAACTGGCTGATGTCTATCAAGACCCCTACTGGACGACTAACTCGGTGAGCACCGAGGTGCGCACTATCCATCCGACCGTTCTGACCCTGCAGTACTTTCCAGGGAATACCAACGCTCACAATCAGGGATCCGGACCAGACTGAAAAAGAACCGAAAACCGGACCGAAACCAGTATTTTTTTCAGGACCGAAAACCGAACTGACGCCGTCATTCCTTAAGAAATGGAAACAATGAGAGCCTGACCCTAACTATTTTTTCGTTTTTTTACGCTTCTTAACAGTTTATTGGAAGTTGAAAGACGTACCGGCAAACACTGAAAATTGATAAAATATTACTCTATGATTGCCATCGGTGGATTATAAATTTTTAATAAGATGTCGAAATTGAAGGCAGTGCATGTGGCGATGGCGGTACTTTAGCCACTACTGTAAATGTAAATAAATTAAACAAATATAGCAAACGAGCTCCTGGGTATGGCTATAGCATGTGCAAAACCAAATTTTAAACATAATGTTAGTTTTGCTTTAATTTAAAGTGTATATGTATGAAATTTTATTTAACTGCTTCCATAAATAAGAAAGGTGGCACTGCGCATGCGCAAAACCAAATTTTGAAACTGGCGTTATATTTGCTTTTATTCCAAGTCGATATGTATCAAATTTCATTTAAATACCTTCATAAATAAGAAAGTTTGCAATTCGGTCTGTAAATGGTCGAGATGCGCAAAGGGCACTGTGAATGCTGATCGATTAGGCTCAACTTTTGGAATTGTGTTTAATATGGCTAAAGCTATGCGCATATTAAATTTCATGCAATTCGGTCCATAACTAACGGAGATGTCAAAATGGCCTACTTTATTTTTTGGTGTACATTGCCAATTCACTTCACTCCGATCTACAAATTTGATAAAGAATCCACCTGCAAAATTTCATCGTAATCGGTCCGGTCCATTCGTTTATGAGTTATCGGGCTAACGGACGGACGGACAGGCACCGCAAAATTATAAACTCGCTAGGAGCTCGTTAATAATAAAATGAGGGGCGAGGTTTTAGAAAATAAAAACAAAACCAATACTCCCATTACATAATTTTTTACCCTCATCGACGAAGTGTTCTGGAGGTTTGGGGTGCCTAGGCGCATCATTAGCGACAATGGGATACAATTCGTTAGCTCATCTATGCCGCACGTATTGCAACCAGGTGACCTAATGCTTCCATTCGTTCCCTCAGCCACACGGCCAAAGATGCCACCGCCAAATTCGGGCCACGGAGAGACTTATGAACGCCTACGAAATGGTTTTCTTATTAATGAAAATAGCCGTCTTTAATCATTGATTTGTTCCGGTCCCACGAATTAAATGAGAGATGCGGTAATAAATCAACAACTCACGTATGGTTACATTTGCAACGTTGCGGAAGTCGCGTTTTCACAATACAGAGATGGCCCAATCTTTATTCTGCAGTTTGTAGCAGATAAAACCAATTAAGATAAACCAGTTATCTCTGGTTGCTAAACTTTAATTTAAATCTCCCAACTTCCCTACAAATTTACGTTTACCTAAATTTTGAAATTACCAAACCTGTATTTCGACCACCCTGTAGATACTGTACCTTCAACAATGTACACCCCTAAAAATCTCCGAAATCGAAAATTCACACTCAAAAAATAAATCCAAATTAAGAGCTACCGTTACATACAAGGAGCATAATCTTCATTTTATCAACCCAATACTGGCATCGCAGGTATGATTAGTCACGTGCAGATAATGTAAACTTCAAATAAGTACGATGGTACCCTCATTATCGAAAAATATCGACATTTATTTGACACTTTTGTTCTACGAAATTTACTAGATTTTATGCAAACGTTTTATTGATTCAACATGCAAATAAAATTTTTCAAACAGCAAAAGTAAATAGTCATCGTGTAAGAGGTGCAAAAACGTTCCATCCTACACAATAGCAGATACCCCTATACAATATTATTATTTTAGGAAAGGTTGAATTGTTATGTTATTGGATACCATTAGCCATCATTGCTTTCACATTAATTTCTCTTATTTTTTCTCGCTTTAAATTGTAATTTGCTTAATACGATTTACTATCTGGGTATACCTATATTAACAATATGTTTGTTTTCAGTCGCCTTCCGCACCCGTCCGAAATGAATCGCCGCACCCCCTGGGCCGAAACCTACTTCTGGAACAAGTTCCGAAATTAAATAAAAGATTGCAGCTTTAAAATTGCCTACGGCACTCGCGATGCAAATGAGCGAGGAACGGCGAAAAGGGGGACAAAATGCTAATGGTTTAAAGAGAGGAGTAAAAAGCGAGGAAAGAAAATTTCATCATCAGAAAGAGGCTCTCAGTTACAATCGAGAAGCGAGATAAATCGTATTATTTTTCGGATAAGAACCAGTTTACGTGCTCGTTTTTCATTTCGAGTAATTAATTGGCGTCGTTAATTGGCGGTTTAATTAGTATTGAGCGGGGAGCTCGATGTGTTTATCGTTTAAACGAGACTTGACCACTGGTCGCTGCTAACCAATAAAAAAGTTTGTGAAGCGGTCACCCCTATAGGATTAAAGGAGGGGACCTACATAAGGGATAGTCTGATGTTTGTCCTTTCATTCTATTGGTAGTTGTTTGGTTTGTACGAGTTTATTATTTTTGCTATGATTTGATTTTTCTTTTGTTATCATTAATTTATCATACAAGGAAAGGTTGGACCACTTCAAAATTTGAAGCTACCCTTTTTTAGGTACTTACTACTTATTACTTTAAGTTAACCGCCGTGTGTTATATTTTGCATGAGCCTGCATGATGCCATTGCATGCAATGTCTACTTTTGCTTGCTTTTGTTTTAAAGATTTTGCATTTAACAACATACAAGCCTTTGTAGTTACCTATAGTAGTGTGAATAAAGAAGCTCGTTTTTGTGTTTTATTAAACCCTTTCCTGGAGTCGAGCATGCAGTTTATGATTTAAATAATTTACTCCACCTTCCTAACCCGATGCAAGTTTTCTAGTAACAGTAAGTAAGTACATACTTGACGAAAAGTGATAAAAAAGTATCTGCTACTCGTACATAACAAATTTAAGTCTCTAGGGATGAAATATCGTTTGAAGATTGCAAGGTGAACCCTTTTCTTAACCAATTGTACTAAATTCTTATTAATAAAACAGAAAAAGAAAATATGTAAGTCACTTTTTCTTGTTATAACGCAATAATCGGGCCTAATCATCCATAACTTAATAAACACCTTTGCATATTTGCATTTAAACCCAATGGGACCTTAAGGAAAGGTTTCCTTTTGCATTGAAAAATTTATAATCAAAAGGTATCCCAACGAAAATTTGTACTACGATAAAAATTATCGCCGAATGCCGAATTATTAATTTTTAAACCTCGATTTCTCGGTAACAAATCAATTTTTAAGATAATAAAACCACCTTTCAAATTATGGGTATTTAACCCCTCGTCCTATTTAAACATGTGTGGGGATTGCAACCCTAGCACAAGGTTAAGGTCGACGGAATTATTTTTGAATAAAAATTTTCCCCCTCCATATAGGTTTTTGGATTTTTACCAAAACATTTATTTTTCCGAGTTTTAGAGGGGTATAAATTTTCGTTCGGACACTGTATATACTTAGAAGCGCTTTATTAATTAATCCCTTCAGATAAATTAATTATCTTGAGCTCAGAGTAAGAAAAAGCAATACTAAACGTATATTAGAGTAAAAAAGATCAAGCGAAGTGTATAAATATTATCCTTGCTAGAGGATGAGGTAATTTGTGTTTTAACTTATTTTGGAAATATAAATACGGGGTGGCAATTTTGTCTGGAACACTGGATATAATCTGGATCTTCAAAACAACATTTTTTTTAAGAAGGTTTCTATGGTATGCACAATTATAAAAAGTTTGCCATCTATTTAGATACCTTAAAATTGTGGTCGGTGGAGTACGTCTGCAGTGCCAAGAGGGGTATACAGTTTTTTTCACTTCCACTATAGGGATCTCATAAAACGTAGGAAATACAAAAGTCGGTATGCTGATTAATTATCCTATTTCTTGTAGCTCAATAAATAGCTAAGTTATGACTTTTTTTTCTAATGCTACTAAAATACAATTTGTATGACTTGTGGATTTGGAGTAAATCACATCAACTTTCTTATTCCTTATGGACGCCATATTGGATTTTGATGTCACTCGATAGAGAAAAAAATTACAAAATTGGAGATAAGTACTAAATACCTAGTACTTCATCTAGAAATTAATCATGAATTTTTGCCGTGAAGTTTACAATGTATTTCTTATGGCAATAATTCCATGGCCGTGTTGATAGTAACTGTGCGAGACAATACGTAAAAAGTTTATTATATTACTAACAAAATTTAATAGAAAAACACAAATTAAGAAAAATTATTGCTTTAGAATTAAGTGATGACCAATTTTATAACAGATAAGGAATCTTCGATTTAACTTGGTTAATTTTAGAATTCTACCAGTGGGAGATGGGTCACTAGTACGTGGTTGGAAGATTGCGGGTTTAGTAATGCACATATTTAAAATTCAGTGTCGGAGCATGTTGAAGGACACTTCAGGCTACAACCTAAAAATGTTGTCAACGAAATTACAATTGTTATACAGGATGATTTATATCAAAGTTGCATTTTTTAAATAGAATCCCCTGTATATTACTATATGTTTTGATTCCTTGGTCAAATTTAGTGTGACTATGTATTATAACACATGATAATGATAATAATAATAATATTTATTGTCCATACAGGTGTAAAACAACCCTAGAATAGGACAAAATTATAAGTGAGAGAGTAGGTACAAAATTAATGAAGTAACTAATTTGTAAACAAAAATAATACCTAAGTAATATAATTAAGAATGATAGGTAAAGGAGTGTGAAAAATATCTACATGACTTGAAATATCATTATAGTGATAACACATTGTATAAATCAGTGAGCTTTGTCTGATTCGTCATTCGTTCAAAAATGAAAAATTGAATATCGCATAGGTATATCATAAAACTTAGAAGGCCGTTGCCCTACACTCTACAGTGTTACTAACCTCACGAAATGTTACCCTCACTACCCCAACCCCTCCTAGCCGGCGCCCCGACGGTCAAACGCAAACCGTATGGAAGCGGCGATTTTTAACCGCACTCGCGCACCTCGACTCAGGAGAATTTCGCAGTGGTCACTTTCTCAGAATCGATGCGAAATCGTTTCAAAAAGCGCTCATAAAATTTTCATCCAAATCGAATCATTTTTAAAGAAATTAAAAATAAAAACGGAGAACTTTCCTCAATTTACTAACAATAATATACAGGGGGTCGTATTTAAAAAAATGCAACTTTGATATTAATCACCCTGTTCAATTTTTAGGTTTAAACAATGGTTGTATCATTGTTTAAATACTTTAAACAATGGTTGTATCCTTAATGCCCTGATAATGAATTTTAAATATGGCCCACCCTAAATACAATCTTATTTTGCGAAATATTCCGATAGCGTGAGCAAGTATTTTCCGATTTTACTCTTTTATTCCGGTGAAAGAATACTTCATATTTAACCTATCTCTTTAATTAAATCTCTCCCAGTACATACCTATCCGTATCCTGGGACAATAAGAAAAAATTCAATTATGACTTTAAATTCTTGATTATAAGCAATCAATGGTAACGATCAATTTCCTTCAATTCCAAAGGGATCATTTACCGAAGTTTGAAGACCTTGAAATGAACTTTGGGCACAGATCATCAAAATTAATCATAATTAAGCATGGGACATCTATCTGAGTCGTTAAAGGGATCGATAAAACACACGATTTGCATGATTTCACATACACATTTATTATACAACCACAAATGAAAATAAACATAAAATCCTACTTAAACAAAATTGAACTACAACAGCATCCCCAAAATCCAATAAATGAACTCTGAACTGTCAGCAATAAATTAACAAAAGAAATTAATAGATACACATTTTCCTATCCTTAGCTAACTAATCTTTTTTACAAGGAAACAAGTAAACAAACACCTTGCATACGGGCTACGCAGGATACGCAAAATCGATAAAAATTTTATTTCATAGATCTTGATCCGTGACAGGCCACACCATCTCTTTTTGCAACGATAATTTAAAAAATCAAAACGAACAATTTGGCGATGAGAATAATGGTATTTTGATTTCCAATTTTTTAAATTAACAATATACAAAACAGATAATAAGGTTATTTTTTCCACATTTAATAATACTGCTACAATTGCAGAGTGGTTCATAAGCGAATTTTGGCCGCACCACCATAAAGTTAATTTGTCTATTTAACATTTTTTAAAAAGATGCATATCGCGATGAAAAATAATATGATGACAGTAAAGTTTACGCGCCCACAGACGATAAACAAATGACCTGCAAACTTAGCAACAGTATGATTTTGAGCCAGCCACTGTGAAGTTAGTTCGGCCATATGTATGATCTAAGGTTCGACCATTTGGAACACGAAAATGTAAACTAACGATGAAAATAGTTAAACAAGCGTAAACAAACGATAAACACGTCTACATCGATAAACAAACAAAATTATAATTTTTGACGAGCCACCGTGAATTTAGCTCGCCCATTTGAAATTTTTAAAAAAGACGTACGGAAATGCAAACAAACGGTGAAATTGGCTAAGCAAAGGTAAAAAAAACTACAAACGATGTGCATACAGATAATATTATCTAATATGAACAATGGGCGAAGCCAACTTCACGGACGTATATAATTTACTGGTTTTGGCCTGATGAGGATCTAAAATTACACTTCGAAACGTGGTCTAAAATGTTTGCGTATTCTCTGGATGTAAAAAAGACTAAATAAAGGTGAACTCTTTGAAGCTATTTGAAATTTGACATTTCCAAAAGTATAATGTAGGTAATTTGTTAATCACTGTTAGTTTGTATGATTAGAAATCGATTGGCAACCCAGTCAAGTAGATGTAGATATAAAGGAAACTTTTATGCATATTGAAATGTTAGGTAAAACATCCCACAACCAGACAACCTTCTCTAGTCAGGTTAATGTCAACTATAATGTCATTCTTAATTTCCTAGGACGGTACCTAAACTATGAAAGTATTTTGTACTTTCACACGTACACGGTCAGTTCAACCTTAACCTGTGTAAAAAACCGTGTTAAAATTCAAGTTCAATTTAAGTCTATCTCAGCTTAATACGTACATTGTGAAATGCAGTTAAATTTTAGTAAAAAGTCAACCGGCCGCAGCGCGAATACAAATAGGTATGTTACCAACCAGCAAGACCCTTTTCTTGCTAGTTTGAAAATAACTTCTTCCCCAACACATAATTACTTTAAAGTTTCGGTTCCATAGAGTTTCTTTGAACTTTCACTTATTGTTTGATAGAAGGTTTCGTAGTCCCAAATTATTGAGAACATAAGGAAACGCATTCAACTAAACATGTCGAGTGGGGTAAAATAACCCCCTTATTGTTTGGGGACGCCTCTCAATCTGAACCTGTCCGCGACAGCCGTGTAAAAACACCTCTCGCTGTTATGTCGACTGTTGGACGGATTTGCAGCTCTTGTCTGATTGTTCCTGCATTGTTTGCCGATCAACCTGCTTGTTGTTTCTAGACTGTGAACGATGTGCACATGTGTACCTATCTTGCAAGTAAACTAAGATTGGTTTTCAATTATACGAAAATGTAGAGCATTCAATCTTTGTACAATACTTACGTACGGGAATTCGTGTCGAAATGGAGGAGTATTCACTTTATGTAACCATTTTGCGGCAATTATATATTAAACATATTACATACGTACTGAATGCAACTAGTTTCCTAAAATCATACACGGTAATTTTAAATTAGAAACTGTGAACGATACTGGGCCGGCAACAAGTTTAGAAGTGAGTATGATGTGTTGCATATCCGTACAATTTGATTGGTTAATGCTTTAAAAATTGCTCAAAAGTGTTTCCTAAACTGAAGTTTAAAACGTTAGTATACAACCCGGCCTAATGCGAATTGATATCTGAAAAGTGGCATTCAATATTCAATGAGCACGTTTCATCTAAAATATTTTCTATTTTATTCATTTTTGAAATCAGTCTCAAATGACACAAAAAGTAAAAAAAGACTTCCATAAGAAAAAACAGAGTTGAGGAGGTTGACTGGAGCCGAAACGTCAAACTTAAAATTTAAAAATAGCATCTTGTAGAGGGAAAAAAGTTCCTGAGATCCCCATGGTTGGTAGCCCTCGAATTTAAATCAGCCTGTATAGCAAACGAAAAGTTTCTAGAAAAAATCACGGAACATTCTCAAATAGTTTGGAAGGCGTATCATATTTCAAGGAAAGAATGCGTCGCTTCTGTATTCATTCCTTATCGGCGATGACTAACCTTTTATCGACTTGATGGCGCCTCGATGGCTCTCTGGATTCACGGTTGTTTTGTACAACAATCTTTAAATTAAATTGCGTTTATTGTTCTACCATAACAATTTTAATATTACAAGGTATCGTGATTTTGCGATCAACAAAATTTTTTGACATTACATCTGCACGAAATCAAATTTGGGTTTCAATAAACCGACTGTTCCTTGAGCTGTATGGCAAGTTGTTCCGTTCTGTTGAAACCACAAGTCATCGACATCCATGTCATCCTAAGTAGGTCATAAAAACTTAATTATCATGCCTCTATACCACACTCGATTGAGCGTAACATCAGCATCAGCCTCATTTTCAAAGAAATACAGTAAAATAACAAAAAATAGGTACAAAATCATATGGGATATTCCCTCGGATATTCCAATATCTTATTTTACCTATTGGGCACTACAGAACTTTGATATCCCTGTAGGTATAGATTGGCCCCTACAACGAACTCCAACTTTGAATTTCTTCTTTAATTCTTTTCCTACGAACTACAACAGATAAAAAAATGAAATTTGAAGCTTTACCTCAGTATTAGAGTATGCTCTGTATTATTTAGTATCGCTGTCTCCAGGTAAAATAATAAACAGGACACACAAGTATAACATTTAATTGGAACACAACATCAACATGTCTGTCGATGCAGTCAACGACATTCTAATTCTCAATCTACACACCAGAGTGCTACTACAGAATAAGATATTATAGTATCTTAAAACTACATATTATACATGCTCTTTCCTATTTTATTTTATTATTTATCGAGTTATCTATTAATATTATTTTATTTATTTTTATAAAAATATTGCAAAAATTCCTATCCCAAGGTAGTGCGATGAAAATCAGATCTAGGTAGCATTTTGGACATGAATAAATCCAAAATTGTTTGTTATGCCAAACAAAGTTGCATTGTTTTTTAGTAAAACGCGCTTACAGCAGTACATTGAATATTAGAGGGAAGTCGTTTACCTATGGCGTATGTTCTGTTCGTTGGAAAAATTAAAAATCTAACCCTTTCTTCCTTGTGACAAGTATTGTAGGTGAATTTTTTTTAGGTTTCGAAAACTGAGCTTTCGTTATTTTAGTGTGCAAGAAACCATCCTCGATGTTAGAGTATTTTTGCACCCTTGTTTAGGCATCCAAAGTCTTGGTGTTAGAATTTTGGGAAAAATTTTGTAAATTGAGAAATATTCTGTTTCAAGAAGCCAAGTGTCTATCCCATCCCCCCTTCTTCTATCAAAGAAATATCCGCGAGGGCTTTGACATCTTCAAACACCCAAACAATTCCAATCGTGGCGAGTGATGGTCACCTTTTCCGTTCTGGAAATCTGTTATCCCCTTGGCTGATGGTTCTCCAATTTCTCCTTACGTAATATTATTTGAATAGCTAGACTTAGCCTTCTCTTTTTCAATGCTCCAAAGTGAGCAGTTTAGTGAAGTTGAACGTGTTGCTTCCATTGGGTCATTGGTAACAACATAGGATTGAAAATGTTACCTCCAGTTTGGTTCCGCCAATGATATTCGTTTATCTTACTGACTCGTTGATTTGTAGTTGCTCCTTAGGTTATACGCTCGTTGTATGAAACTTATCTTTGGTGCTTTACCTATATAAATACCTGTTACGTATTATGTGGTAAATAAATAATGTATTGGTGTATCCAAAACTTAATTTAAGTACATTTATGACAAGAAATAATGGGCAATTTGTGCTCAGCTAAAGCACAAATGTGCACGTCATCAAGATCAAGATCGATACGTTACCTGAATTATATTTGTAAATCAATAAATAATGTCAAATGCAGGTATACATCGTCTGCTTTCTTTATGACGCAAATGTTAGAGGTTATAATACCTATAAACAATTGTGTGTATTTTTTTAAATTGAAAAATCTGCCTTAAATCAATATACAATTTCAACCAATATTCTAATGATAAATTGAGTTATATGATAGTCTTACTCGCAAATGATATAAAACGTTTGTTCAGAGAAATGCAGACGCAGTTCAGTTTAGGCATGATAAAATGTAAACAAACTAACCTTTATATTGATTAGGTGGATATTGTGACATCACAGAAGAACATGCAGATAAACGGCTCAAGTTTCCACAAATTACGGAAAAGTATAAAGGCAGGTTTATGACAACGAAGATCTTCTTCTAATTTACATCCGTTTCCTTGCACTGCACCACAAATGCGTTTCATTTACCCCGCGAAACCGACAATCCCGCCTAACTTCATTTAAGTTTAAAATACAAATTAAAAAATATACTATAATGACATTGCAATCGTGACTTACCCTATACTTACAGTTAGCAACTGTGGGGAACAAGACATAGATATACAGGGTGATTCCTATAGTACCTGCCACCGTTTGGGAGCGTATAGGGGGTGCCTAGGGGAAGTCTTTTCATATAGGACACTTGGAGTCGGAAATCCAAAATAAGGGCGCCAGAACCAAATTTATCTTCTGGAATTTCACGCCTGTATGTAGGCAACCCAACCGACCGACGTTTCGCGCGGAGCGATGCAGAGCGAGTTAGCGCGAGGAAGCGACATGGGAGGGAAGGAGGGAAAACGACAGTCAAAAGCAATAACGTTTACAAGTGTTCAACGTGGCCACCGTTGTTCTCAATGCACTTCCTACATCTAGCCAACCACTCCCCTCGAACTCGCGTGAAGACTCCTATGTCCCACAAGTAAAAATCTAATGGGGTGATGTCGGGCGAGCGGGCGGCCACTCCACCGCACCTCCACGGCCGATCCGGATAGGTTTGGTCCAAGTGTTCCCTCACCTGCCGCGCGTAGTGAGCAGGGCACCCATCGTGCTGGAACCAGTGGTCCCAGTACAAGTTCACTGGAACATCCATTAAAAGTTCTGGTAGCACCTCGCGCAGGAAAATCAGGTAATTATGGGCATTTAGACGCGGAGGGAGGATGTAAGGCCCCAGTAGGTTGTCCCCCAGGATGCCAGCCCAAACGTTTAAAGAAAACTTGTCCTGGTATCCTCGCGTAAACGTTTCATGAGGATTGTGCTCCGCCCAGTAGTGGCTGTTACGAGGATTGAAGGTCCCCTCTCTTGAGAATCCTTTCTCGTCAGTAACTAGCACGCTCCTCAGAAAGTTCGGATTAGCTTCTTCCTCCTGGACGACTAAGTTGCAGAATTCCAGCCTCCTTTCATGGTCACCCGGCCGTAACTCTTGCACTTTCTTAAACTTATAGGGGTGTAAGTTGTTGTTGTTGGCGATGTTCCACACTGTGTGTTGACTACAACCCACCTGATCTGCTACAAGTCGAGTGCTAGTACGCGGGTTTGCCTCGAAACGTTCCAACACATCCTCCTCTAAGGCATTTACCAACGGGCGATCGCGATCACGGGCGCTAGTGGGCTGCGAAATAGGAGGAGGTCGGTGTAAACAAACAAACTTTTCGAAATGGGTGCTTAAATGACCCAAGTATCGATGTGCATCACGAATCTGTGTGTAAAGTTAAGCCTCCGTCAGCTTACCTGCAATTGCCCTGTCTCGCACAGTCGGAAGTGAACTTCTTGAAAGACCTGTCTGCAGGGTAACTGACGGTTTGGATACCGCTCAGCGTACGCTCGTCGTGCAGCTCGTGCGTTACCATTTGCCAATCCGTACATGAAGTGCATGTCCGCGTATTCCGTGTTAGTAAAACGTGCCATAGTGTTTATTCACTTGATACGCGTCGTTGCAGACGGGATTTCGTGGGTTTAAACAAAATTCTGATCAAGTGTCAGCCACACATCGCCGCCTGAGATCGCTCCGTGTGCACCGCCGGCCGGTTGGGTTGCCTACCTACAGGCGCGAAATTCCAGAAGGTAAATTTGGCTCTGGCACCCTTATTTTAGATTTCCGACTCCAAGTGTCCTATATCAAAATACTCCCCTACGCACCACCTACACGCTCCCAAACGGTGGCAGGTACTATAGGAATCACCCTGTATAAATACATTATTAATAAATTATTATTAATATATCTATGGAACAAGATTATAAGAAGAGCGCAGAGCCAACTTTCAAGTCGAAACGTGAATCTTGGTAGCAATCGGTTCGATAGGGATGGCACGAATGAACACACGTTGTGTAATCGGGTGTCTTATGTGTTGAGACGTGAGGCTTAATCGAGGAGAGAATTGAATAAAACGCAGAATTTTGTGCGTATGAACAGACAAAAACAGATAAATATATGACGCACACAACAAGGAGATATCGGGGAAACCTTCTTCGGGACAAAAACCCCGGCATAGCCCATCAAATACATGAAATAAATCAAGTACGGCAACAAAATAAAACGGAAAATACACAAATAAAACATCTCAAATTGTACGATAAGAATCAGATAATCGAATCAAATGCAGTTAATTTACAAAAACAAAACACACAAGACATCATAAAGGCAAGTGGAAGACATGATAAATCTAAAACACATTAAAGCACATATACCATCAATTTACATAAAACAACTCGTAAAGTGGTAAATTGCATGAACATAATTTATCTATTTTATTTTATTTTGCCTTTATTTTTTAAGTGGGCGGGGTTTCAGCCGAGGCTGCTCTACCAACCCAACCCACTATACATTTACAAATATCCATGCCCGAACCCGGATTCGAACCAGGGACCCTGTACCGCAGTCGAGCTTCCACTGAACTGCGCTACACGGGCCGGCATACATAAAAAATGGCGTTACTCGCCTCTAGCCTCGGCTGCTAGAATTAGTATTCCTGTTAAAGTGTATCATCGCAGAAGCAAAGTTTATTAAAGAACCCCCTTCTCGTATAGCTTATGCACCGTCCAGTAACGGGCAACGAGAAAGAAAGCAACAGATACAGAGAGAGAGAATAATCGGACTGCATTAGGTGCTTCGTTATGAAAATTGCCTGATCTTGGGCGTCTGCGCAAAACGGCCAAAATCCAAAACGTATCACGATTGGTTGTATACAGAGCATATCGTATTTTTGTTTCGGGTGTAAAAGTATGTTGCCTAACCGTAGGGGTAGGTTACCACAATAGCTTTACCTGCAACGGTCAAGGCAAGATTATCCAAATCTGATATATCACGTCATATTCTAAACAAGTCACCCTGCCAAAATATTAATATTCATTATTTCTCGGATCAAATAAATGTACAAGTACAAGGAGCATTAAATTAATTAACAATACAACAAGGCAAATATACCTAGATGTCGTAGCAAAATATTAGGGTAAAGTAATCAATTCAAAGCCAAGTGCATTTATTCAACAATCGTGACCTACAACTCGCCCCCAAAAACAGTGAAGCCCTGTAAAGAAATAGTAATAAACATTGACATATCGAACCTGTAACGAAAATGAAATACTGAAGGGAATTCCATCAGAAAGAAGCAATTCGATGTCGATGTCCAATCTGCAGCAACCAAGAAGAAGCTACAAAATTTATTTTAGGCAGTTTCCAAACAAATTATTCGAACCAACAAAACCAAGTGTACTTTCACCTATGCTTCCAAGGTACGCCCCCCCCCCACCCGAACCGTTATTTCTTTTTTGCATAAAACGAAAGGGAAAATTTGAATACCGCGATAATTATATTCTACTCCTACCACATTTTTAAAACAGTTAAATTAAAAAGTGGCGCCTTTAAAGCCAATGAAAACCATCAATTTTTAAATTAAATGTAGCACCAGGTGGTGCACTCGTACATCTTGGATGATTCGCTAAATCCAATCACATCAAATTGCGAAAGTACTGACAAATGAAACTACCCTCGTAAAAGTAAGGGTTATGCAATGATTCTAATTTAGATACATAAGTGCGCCTTACGAAATTTATTTTCCAATTTTTAATTTTCCCTTCCAGTGGAGATTGTAGTAGTATTATTATTAATGTTTGAACAAGGAAATGGTATATATCTCCGAAAATGTTCACAGTCTAAGTTTGATGTAAATAATGTGCACCGAACTCTAATCCACCGCCTCCTTGATAGATTAATCCGGCCCTAATGAGTGTAAGAGCGATAAGTCTTGCATGTGAATGCCGTAAGTCAGCAGCAATCGCTAATTAGATGAATGGTTCACAATGCCTATCTACTTGACTGCCGTATCGTGCGGTTTGTATACCCACTTGCAGTTATTAGAAATAAGCTGCTCAAAACTCTAGAATTAAGATTAATGAACTGATTTCGAGAATGCCTCCCGTTCGTAAAACAACAACAACCGCGGGCGATTTAATGAGCTTAATTTGCAAAAATTTGTAAGAATTGAAGCGTAATGGAGAACAATAATAAGTAAAGGAAATACGATAATAGAGATGAATAGTTTATTTTTTATTCACTAAATTCGTGAGGCAGGCAACTCAATTGTAAATGTACTCTCTTTTCTAGATTTGGCGTGTTTAGGTATTTGATTGGTGCTGGTACTGGTAGTCATCATAAATGGAGTGAACATCAAGGGTCTTCTACACCCTCAGGCACTACACTCTACAACTATCCGAAATGAAGTAAACGTTACAACTGTGCACGAAAGGTTTTCAAATGCAGCGTTTTTGAGGATATATGAAGTACCCTTACTGTAGTAATTGTGCCTTAGCGCATCTGTTCTCAAACTTCCTGTTCTCAGCGCCTTTCGTTTATTAACTGATATAATTCTAAGCCAAGGGTCATCCCGCAGAATTAAAATTGGATTAAACTACTAAGACCTCTATTTTTCCATCGCGCCGTACGGTGTTGACTCGCACTTGTATGGGAAGTTCATTCGTCGAAATCGAGCCGGTTATCGAATTATGTGGAGGTAACTGTAGGAGGTTTAAGTAGAGGACCGCATCCACAGATATTGCCAACACGCGTGCTCTGTCTTAAAATTAATTAAGTAATTCAAGTTATGGATTTTTTGCCTTTTGGAATGATATGTGAGCTGAATATACAGATTTTCCGTTTTATTCTTTCTCCAGATATAGTTATCACATCTTAAGGTTCGGAAGAATTTTGGAATGGAAGCTTTCTTATTTAGCAGATATGTTCGAAAAACTTAATTTTCAACTCTAAGGAAAGGATTTGAAATCCAAAATTGAAATAATCAGAAATAGTGACATGAAATTTAAGGCTGGACAGTACACCCGTTCCGTTGCCCGAAAACGCGTGATTTCATTCCACGATATCTTAATTCTGAGTGAAGTTGAAGAAGGGGTCGAATAATCCTGTGAAAGGTGAATGCTTTAGCTAGACAATAACGCCGGGGTTTACTAAAATGTTTTAAAATAATCTTTTTTTTAAGGGCAACGTCGAGGGCTGTTAGGGTGTCATATTTTGGAAAAGAAAAAAAAGGAAATAAATTTTCCTGGCGTTATTGCCTAGATATTAAGTTTACGAACGTATCTTAATTTTGGAAATTGTTCCAACTTCATTTATAGATAAGTTATCTTGGAAAAACAACTTAAAAGTTTTCCTCAAAAGCGCGAAAAGATAGCTTCCGCCGCGTGGCTGGTTTTATACAGATAGAAAATGGACTAAGTTTATGTTTTTACCATCGAACACAAATTAATATTATAAATAACCAAATTTGGGGATTGACAATAGGCAACTTTACATACTCCGTTCTGTATGTACTGTCCAGCCTTAAATGTTGACTCTAAGATGCCTTATATAAAAAAGACAATTTTATCACAGATTTATATTTAAATCTGTGATTTTATGTTTCCCGGTCACCAAACCTGGATACCCAAGAGTTGGTGGGCGTGAGGGCGGATGTGGCGGGGGATACCCACTTCTTCGTTGATTGAGATCCTTAATTTTCGATCTACTTACGAGCGAGCGCATAAATGACAGTACTCAGCACCGAGTGGCCACAGTATAGCGGACTGGTATTAGGGCCTAAATGTCCTGCGGTCTGTCAGTCGCAGTAAACATTCCAAAACCCACTTAATCCAGTAGAACGTAATTTGACGCACTTCAATGCATATTCATGAAGTGGTAAAATTAAAATATAAGAGGAGGAATTAATTATTGATTTCAGTTAACTTAATATAATTTACTCGCAGCTTGCGAAGTTAACAAACTTCCAAATACAAATAATTGACGGCCGAAAGTATAGTTTTCACTAGGGCTAAATTTTAATTAGTCATAATTACGTAAAATGCTTAATTTCGACCACGTCAGTATGTTTTCGGACCACGGTCCCAACGGCAGCATTTGCCATTAAGTTTTGTGAATTATAAAAAAAGCGATATTAAATTACGTATGCAATTATATTATTACATATAAGGGAAATGTTATTACCTCTTGCAATATTCCTATGATGGATTCGAACTGAATATAATTAACAAAATGCCTGTTTACATTTCACATTTCACGTCGTTTTTACTAAGAAAGTTGCTCGTTTAAGTGTTTAAGTTTCTTTGTCAACGAGTATCTTTGACTACTCACCCAAACGCTTTCTTTACAAGATAAATAGCCATTTGGGTGTTTATTTAGTACTTCCTGGAAACGTCAAGTTTAGATTTTTTTAATAGAATGTTGTCCTGATTCACTTCATTACCCGGTTCCGACACTCCGTTTTCAAATATTCGCATTTTAACCCTACCGACTCATGCGCTTCGTCGATATCTATCAATTCACATTTGAAAGTACCTGTTTCGACACTCTGTTTTCGAGATATGTATTCACATTTTAAATTCTGCCCTCCCTCTCTTCTCCTTCCTCGCACATTTGGCATAAGCGATTAGTGTGCTTTTATTAAAAAGAGGTAGCATAAAAATTAAGATTTCGCACCACCAACAAAAAAATTAGTTTTGCACATGCATGCATCGCATCCGACATGTTTGTTGTAAAAAGTCTCCGCGACTTGTTGACCCAACATGTCTACTCATGATCGACATGAACAAAAAAATTACTGGTGTTTATGTAGTCACTTGTTTGCAACAGTCATGTCGAATTATTTACTATGAATGTACCACACAATAGTTTGCTTCAAGATAGCAGCTTTTGCATAAAGTCTCCCTGACTAGGGTTGTCCGACCCCTCAACGTCACTCAAGCCATCCCGCACGTGAGATGACCCTTTAGTTTTAAATAATGCCGACAATAAGGGTATGGCTTCTTGGGTTGCTAACGAATGCGCATGTGTTTAACATTATTCCAAGTTTGATCTGGGGGAAGTTTATTTTAAAAAAAGGCACACAATTCATGAATTTTATTTAATTTTAGTTGTAGTTGTAGTTTTGCAGTAAAAATTGTTCAATAATTTAGTGGGTTTTAATTGTTTTTTTTTAATTTAAAACGTAGAAGATAAGAAACATGTGAGTAAAGGGATTATTGCGTTTATTCGAAAATGATTTAGCAGATATTTGTAGGGGACTTTATCAAAATAAAATTTCATTGATTTAGATAAACGATGGCACATGTGCAAAGTTTGTAGGTAATTAAATGAAGAAGCAATGATACATGTCGGCTTACAAGTCGATCAACATGTTGTGTCTTTACGAAAACGGACCTCTGGGAATCTACTTTCTTTTAATAGGACATTCTAAAAAAATCGCCCGCCAATAAGAAAATTGATTTAGTAAGTTTTTCCTCATTTTCCCGAAAAGCTAAAAATCAGTAGGGTTCATCTACGAAACACCGTAATAGTTATTTACATAAAAGTCAGGAAAAAGACACACTATCTACTGGCGTAGAAACATTCAGGCACGGGGCCCCTACAATAAATTTTATTGATTTTTTACAACTTGCACGAGTTTTCTAACACAATCTTCAATGGTTTCAATCTCGGTTTCAACAGACTTAAAGGTCTGTAAAAACTTTTTCTTTAACTCTCTTTAACAGTTTCTAAAATCAACACTGCATTGAAAGGTGTTTCAGACACTTCCAGTGTTGTATAGGTGTCTAAATGCCCATGCCACATGGCCGGGATTTTCCGGGATTGTTCCGGAATAAACTGCACTGTCTTAGATCCCGGTTTTTCATATATACATCCCGGAAAAAAATAACGCGACGTCGTGAATAAAAATTCAAAATTTACACTTGCCCAAAACCAAATAGTGGTGATACTACACGAACCAAAAGAATTAGCAACAAACCTCGCCCCCAGGATCTTCAGAATTACGTTAATACATACTATAGGTTATTTATAGTGAACCAATTCGACCAATCGCACCGCGCTCCTCAGTTTTTTGTATAAGATGCTGGTTTTTACTCCAGAAAAACGTGCTTTTCTGATTGATACGTATTGACATTTTATTTTTTTTTATTGTGTTAAAATGCATAAATGACGATTTTGACATATTTTGATTAAAATCCATGTGGTCACCAAAAATAGATCAAATTCGTGTTTTGGTCTTTGAGATAATGCCCTTAGTCTTTTTCCCAACGATCTTGGCGCATAAATAACGATGTTAACATGTTTTGATCAAAATCCATGTGGTCGCCAAAAATAGATCAAATTTATGTTTTGGTCATTGCTCTTGGTGTTTTCCCAACGATTTTGGTGCATAAATGACGATTTTGACATGTTTTGATTAAAATCCATGTGGTCGCCAAAAATAAATCAAATTCGTGTTTTGGTCATTGAGATAATGCCCTTAGTCTTCTTCTCAACGATCTTGGTGCATAAATAAAGAAGTTGACATGTTTTGATCAAAATCCATGTGGTCGCCAAAAATAAATCAAATTCATGTTTTTGTCATTGGGTTAATGCTCTTGGTCTTTTTCCCAACGATCTTGGCGCATAAATAACGATGTTAACATGTTTTGATCAAAATCCAAGTGGTCGTCAAAAATGCAACAAATTTATGTCTTGGGCATTGAGATTATGCTCTTAGTTCTTTTCCAACGATCTTGGTGAATAAATAACGATTTTAACATATTTTGATCAAAATCCATGTGAAAAATAATTTAACATCTTTGAATCGCACGCATGCGGTTATCAAATGTGCATGTGATGTACTCTTTCAGCATCAAGATAATGCGTTTGAAAGCGTTTACAACTCCAAATTCATGTGTAAAGCTTTTGGGTACATTTTGCTCTAAAACTTTTGACCTATATCACAGAGAAGAGTCATGTTGAATTGTTACACATCTAAGAGTCATAGGGAATAATCTAGCGAATGTCCGAACTCGATACATGACCTTGAAATATGTTGATTTCTATTATATTGAGCCTGCAGTTTTTCCTGTTTCCGATTCACTCAAAGTCCCATAATTTTTGTTCCGGTTGAACCAGCTTCCTGAAAATCAATAGCGTCCGTCCTTAATGTCGAAAGTACCCGTACACCAAATTTCAACACAATCGGCCATTTTCAAAAAAAGTTAGAGCGCAGACGGACGGACGGACGGACGAACAATACAAAATTATAAAGGATCTAATGATCCAACCAATAAAAAACTAGTAACAAAAAACAAAAATTTTTTGACCAAAATTACGAAATCTAAAAACGAGGTACCCAATAAATTTTTGCGCATGGTGTGTTTTTCCTGGTTATAATTTTGGTTCATGGACGGTCGGTGTCCCGGAATTCAACGCGGTCAATGTGGCAACGCTACTAAATGCATACAAGACTCTTTAAAGGTTTTTAAGAGCTTCTAAGTGTCAATTTTAAAGGTCTTCCAAAAGCTTCCAAAAATATTTAAGAATTTTCTTTAAAAACCTGTAAGAGTTTTTGAGAGAGTTTTCATAAGCCTCCAAAGATTATCAGTAGTCACCAAGAGGCTTCAATAGGTTCCTAGAAGCTTTCAGAACTTTTAA
Source organism: Photinus pyralis (assembly GCF_008802855.1). Lineage (NCBI taxonomy): Eukaryota > Metazoa > Arthropoda > Insecta > Coleoptera > Lampyridae > Photinus > Photinus pyralis. The sequence goes on along the minus strand of NW_022170738.1, from coordinate 36,546,816 downwards.
ATGACTTTTGGCTGTCTGTAAAAACCTTAGTACACTTTATTGGTGTTACAGATAGGCTTTGAAGAACCTTAGAATTATGGGTCCTTTAGCCTATCTACGTCTTATGTAGTTTTTCAGCAGCATTTAGAAGATTCTCTCATCTTTTACGAGGCAAATAAACTTTTATGAGCCTTCAGGAGCCTTTACGAGTCCGTAAGGGTCACCAATAATCTTTGAGAGCCTTCGAGAGTCTCCTTTTACATTGTTTTAGGGTCTTTTAATTATTTATTAGTTTTTAAGAGCAGAGCAATAAAGAAAAAAATGCTTATCTTCAACGCTAGTTAAATTTCCAAGAACCTCCAGGAGCGTGCATGAGTTTTCAATTACCTTTAAAAGGTTTTAAGAGACTTCAAGAATTTTTCATACACTTAAAGGTACTTTAAAGCCATTCAATCCATTCGGGTTTTGGGTTTTGAAGTTTTTATAAGGCTCTAGAGTCGCCTGGAAGTGCAAGTTCAAAAAATTGAGATAGTAAGTAAAATCTTTCACATAAAGTAAAAGTTACCTAAATAGGTAATGCCCATAGTTTGATCATTCTATGTCTTGTAGGTTGTAGTTGCCTAGAAAAAATGCACATTTTTGAACTTTTAGAGACAGGCCTTAACAATGCATTTTCGGCAATTTGTTTGTTTGAAAAAAATGTTTATTTTGATCTCATATGTATACATACATACTTATTACTTATGTGCTAGACCCTGTATAAACGGTTGAAAGGCCATATAAAAGTCAAATTTTTAAGATAAATTACTCTTGTTGGTATTTAATTTGATTTAATCGAATGCATAATTAAGTGCCAATTATGCGCCGTTTTCTCCCGCTCAAGTGAAACTTGGGACCCACTATGTTGTTGGCCAATTCACGCAGCCGCGAACTTTATAAATGATTTTTTCTTATGCAGAAACTAATCGCTAATTATATGCCTTTTAGCGCCATTGGAATGAAATTTTGGACCCAAATAGAAAATAGGTTATTTCAAAAATAATTATCCCGGACAACTTCACCTAACCGCATACGTCCCTTTGCGCCGTCAGATTGAAATTTGTGCCCTAATAGGTCATGGGTTATTGAAAAAACTATTATTTCTCACATTATCCTGCAGTCGCCGACTTCTCAAATGAATTTTTCTTATGCAAAATTAGGAGACAGTTTAGGTCCGTTTGGCGTTATTGGAATGAAATATTACAATTATAATGGCATAATATTTTAATGCTTAACTAGCAAATTTGTTTAAAATCGAAATATTATCCGGCATTATTTAACTTTTGCACTAAATTTATATTTACCACAGCGCAAAATTTTAGGTACTGAAATAGCGCCTAGAATAATTTCTGAAAAAATCCGCGGCTACGTAAGTTGATCGCAAAAATGGCTTTGAAATAATTCATTTTATCCCAACGGCGTACAAACGCATATAATTAATATAGTGCTTCTGCATAAAAAGAAGTTTATTTATGAAAACGTTTGCAGCTATACGTCGGTCGGCGTCGGGCGGGTCAATGGTTTTTGAAATAACGCGTTCTCTATTAGAGCGCAAAAGTCGTTCTAACTAATGGCGCAAAGAGATGAATTAGCGCTTATTTTCTGCATACGAAAAGTCAGTGACTACATGAAGTTGAATGGAATAAGGGTTTTTGAAATAACTTATTTTCTATAAGGGCGCAAATAATCGTTATAGACATCCTGCGTATGCTCATTATTTTCGTAAAAAGTGTACGTAATTTACGCACTTCTAACAGAAGATTGGAATTGTACAATTATTTCGGCTTAAGGGTAGTAATAAGAGTCTTATTAACAACGAACACAACTTTTATTAGCAGCGTAGTATTATTAGTATTGATTACCTTAAGTGGAATCGTTGGATTTATAATTAGCAGGTATATTTTTACAAAGTAAAGAGTTTCTTAAATATAAAAAGGGAACGTTCCCCTTCAATTGAATAATTCAAGGGTGTAAACTTCACGCATATACCTTACGTTGGTTCGCTATGGATTGTTTTCGAACTTGCTGCCAAGCGGATACAACAACCGTGGGGTTGCTAGAGCACTCTTGTGTCGGGTAGATAAAATAGTGGTATAGTTTTAGTTGCTACCGCCAGACGGTAACATTAAAAATTACGTACACAATTCATAATCGCATTTAGGGTGGTGTCATTTCAGGCGACTCAACATACATCGCGATCACATCTTACCCGGAAACTGAATTGGAATTTGTCAATTACGTATCGTCATTGATAATGCATACATGTATTAGTACTACACTTTACACAGCGAAAGTTTTGATCAACGATGCCTAATGCATATTCAGCAGCGTTAAACTAATTTCTCGTTTGTTTACAGTTGGCGATTACCAAAATTAATTTAAGAGATAATTAAACAAAAATATTAACCGCATCTTAACCACGTTGGGCGATGGAGAAAAGAACTAATTAGTTACGTATTCCAAGATCTCTTTACAAGCCCAACGAAAAGGTTGTAGTAGAAACTTCACGCTGATTGACGATGTTCCATTAGTTATTGATTTATTAATTTAGAAGAGTGATGTCTTTTTTGGTGTTGAATTGTCTCTGATATCTCGTTTGAGTCTCTTTTATGTGCTATAAAATTTAAATACGAATTTTTATAGAAGCTATCTTAATTCTACTATTTTTTATGCTTTTGTGAATTTAAAATTTCCTGAAACGTAATTTCGTAAAAATTACTCTCTGTATTCTGCTTGTTAGTGAATCACCCTTTTTACAAAATTCTATATAATGTGATACATAAAGGCTAAAATCAATTGCTTTTACCATTGAATTTATAACTATCTTTTACCTATACGAGTAGCATAATGAAGGGGGTATTTTAAAACGCCTGCACTTATGCTACTTCATATACACAACTGATTGTATTATTGAGGGATTAATTACTATTTCCGATTCAATTTTGTACGTGTTTACCACATCAGTCATCCGAATTACTCTGTTCGGAATATTTAGATACAAGGACATTCATTTCAGAACGAATCACCGATTGTAATTTGTAATTTAGATAAAAGATCAAAAATTGACAAAACACGTCTTGGGGTAAGTTTAATGGACGCATTACACTAGGTTTAGCATTGACACCCGCACTATATACACCCCTCACCGAGTCACCGAAATCAAAATAAATTTTTTGACCACAGAAATTCTGAATGGGACTACAAAAACGTGATTTTTTGTAAATCAAAAAGCAAGTTTCCGAGTTTCGCGAATTTTACAAGTTTTTTGGACGAACTCTTGACACCTCGTTACAGGACGCAATTTCGGTTGACTTCTGAAAGCCAATTGTTGGACAGTCAAATACACAATTCAGATGGGCAGGGTGTATTCCGAAAAATTGAAGCTTGAGGAACCTGGTAGCCGGCGCCTATCGTTCCTTACAGTCTTAAAAGCGTTTTTCTTCCATATACTTTCACCTGTTTCACGCATTACCTTTACATCTTGTTAACCTCCACCTCCTTGTTGACAAGCATTCCATAAACAATTCACGTTCTGTCTTTTTTCTCCACGTATCTTACCGCCCTGCGCCCTACCTCTATTCTTATCTTCTCCATTTCTGTCTTATTTTGCTGTACTTAGGTTGGCCTTCCTCTGTTCAATCCAAGGTACCCATATGTAGGTAATGCGCCTTCTTTGTGCTTTTTTCGGAACCTCTCATTCCTTCCACATATTTTCTTGGATGGAGTTGAACATCCAATTTGGAATCGCACCAATCGTACAACAACATAGTTTTGTTACGTGCACTTCAAGTACATCATGTACTTAGGTACAAAATTACCTTTACTTAGGCACGGTAAGCTTAGGCAAAGTATAGATGTGTCGGGGTGGTTAAAAAGTTCTCGTTCACAGCAAACAAAAAAAAGGTTCCCACCCTGGGGGGGACTTGTTCTTGCATAAAGACATCATCTGAATAGGCTAACAGAGCCCTCGCGATACCTAATCAAAAGTGCCAAAGCGGTTCATTACATTTGACAAAAATTATCATCCTCATGTGAGATCGAAGGGACTTCAACGCATTTTTGTGTGGAATATCAGTACTCTATTAGCCAGTTTTGACTCTACCATCAGTGAGATTTTGTCGGGAGTGACCACATTCCCTTTCCCGGTACCCACTTCTGACGCCCCCACATATAAATGCGCTGTTTTGGAGGATTTCATTAAAAACCCTCCAAAAAATAGTACTCAATTTTTCTCATAGTTCGAGCTTTTACTAGCGACTCGAAAACGAGAGACCGCTTTAGGAGTCGCGTGACAAAATTCACATCGGCCCGAAGTCGGCTACCTCTCGAAGATGAGCAAAAGGTGTACAAATGCGCAAAAAAAGATGTGATTGTTGAATCTATTAGGATCAACTTTTGACATTGCGTATTATATCGCTAAAGCTATGCCCAGTTTGGATTTCATGCAATTTGATTCATAACTAACGGACATGTCAAAAGGGCCTATCCGTTCTCTTTTAAATCGATGGATATGAAGCCATCGAGCGAGCGAGCGTTCGGACGGTTGGGAGAAAGCATTAGCTTCTTGCCCGACGCTAATAGATTGTGCTGCGCATAGAAACATAATATAGAAGAGGATTTTTTAAAAGAAAATTATACTCTGCGTGACCTCTGACAGCAGAATAAGAAACTACGAAAAAAATCGATGGCAACGATCGAATTTACACGAACTTGTAGGAGAAATATACAGATGGATAAGGAGCAAATTTAAAGTACAGTGACTTTATAACAACAGTCCCAGTCAGTTTAAATAAATTATAAATTTCCCCACGCTGAAAGGGGGCTAACTTTTTTTGGAATCAATCACCAAGAATTTCAAGAATCTGAAGAATTTGATGAATCTGTACAAATGAAAGACCCTGATTAACAAGGAAATCCGGAGATTCTTATAGATCCAAAAAATTAGCATAAACTTAAGTATTCATTAGAGGAATCCAAATAATCCTAAGAATCTAAAAGGGTGTGGGTGATACATGTAGAGAGAATTCGAAAAAAATGAAAAAATCGGGAGCATCTTAATCATCTAATTTCCAGAATTTGGAGAAACTAAAAAATGTTATCAAGAATTTGAATAATATGAAGCATTCAACAAGAAGTCAAAGAACCTTACGAATATGATGAAGAAATTGCAGAAACTGAAGAATTCGATAAAATAAAGGGATATAGAAAATCGTAAGAACCTAAAGGTTCAAGAAAATTTTAAGTCTAGAGTGTATAGTTGTAGGGAGAATTTGAAAAAATGGAAATCTGATCAGATCGAGAGAAATTTCAGAATTTGAAGTTAAAGAATCTAAGGGTTCTCAAACGTGTAGATAATGTAAAGGAGCCGCGGAAAGTGAATCTTAACAGTTTGATGGATCTGAAAAATCTGAAGATCGCGAAGAAACTAAGGAATCCCAATGTTGCTTCCTCATTCACATTAATTTATCTTTTTCCCTTATTTTAAACATTCTCATCGCTAAATACTATTCAGTTTGAACGTATGGTTTATTTACATATGAAGCGCGCACGTAGCTTAGAAAATGTACCACGTCGACGATTTTCCTTGCCAGGGGAAAAACCGGCTAAAGGAATTCATTAAGAAGAATTCGGAATTGTCCACTTCACTAAAAAAATTAAAGAGAAAACACAATAAGATAAAGAATTTTATGAATATGAGTGATCTATAGAATTTGAAGAAACCGAGAATCTGAAGTATTCGAAGAAATGGTAGAATCCAAAGAATCTTAAAAATGATGGACCTGCAGAATTTGAAAGATGGTAGATCTCGATGAAACGAAAATCTAATCAATTTGAAAAATTTTAAAATCAAGATTGTGGATGATCTCACAATCCAATGAGATAAATTCAAAGAGAACAGAAAAGTAGGTACTAAAAAATTTTAGAATCTGGTGCGTTTGCTGAAATTGCAGAATTTGAATTTAAATAGATTTTTGAAAATTGGTACGTGGTTTTCAGCTAAAATATTTGCAAATTAAACAACTGCTGATTTTATCGAGAAATGATCTTTACTTCGTTATTTTAAATGTAATGCCACAGTATTGATTTTTTTAATGTACCTACGTTAAATTTGTTTTTTTTTGTAAATTTTTCAGCGAATGTATCCCTTCAAAAATAAATTGTACTTCGGAATACATGTAAGAATACAGGGTGTTAGAATTCGTTGTATTAGTATTGCGGTCTTGGTAACTACTCGTATAAGAGATAGAGAGTTGATAATGGAGAAAAAGTAGCGCATTTCAATTTCGTCACACAGGAGTTGTGTACAAGAGCCTTCCGACGGCACCGATTTGAAAACAATCGGACCAAAGCTGAAAAATCATCGTTAGTAAACACGTCCGGGGATGCCGCCTAGATGTTGCCTAAGGTTGCGTTTCCACAAAAATAATGTGGGAAGGTACTTTCTAAAAAAATAAATTAAACGCACATAAAAAATGGATTGCGCATCAGATGCAAGAATATTATTACGCATGCGCAGATTTACCTTTCTGATTTGTGACCCAATTTTGTCATTTCAGCGGAAAATGTTTCCTATAAAATCAAATTGAAATGACATGGCAAAAATAGTTTGCGCATGCGCAGCCTTCCTTATTTATGGACGACTTTTTCACTGAAGAATCTTTAAACACGAGTTGTAACCACGCGTAAAGAATAAGTTGTGTATGTGTAGAACCAAATGGTGCATTTCCGCTAAAATGACAAAAAAAAACTTAAAATGGTTAGAAATTCATTTCAATGTTTTCAGTTTAAAAAAAACGAATGGCTTCTACACTGAAAAATATGGGCCGTTTGTAATTAGAACCTAGATATCTAGAATGAACGGTTTTTTATGAATGTTGACAGGAAACAAAAATGTTGTTACAAATTTTCACTTCATTCAACTTTCCACGACAACCGGCGATTTTAGTTATATGGATTTTCGTATTTGCAAAAGTGAGAACTTTAACATGGGCACCTTGTATAAATTGTTAAACAGTTCTTACATATTAGTACAGATTAACTACAGTAATTAATCTGTGATATTAGGTAGCACATGTTTTATTTAGGCAAATCAATAAAATCACACGTGCCTGTTTTAAGGTATTTTTTTTACGAAGTAGGTATTACAGTTGACTAAAATTTAAAAAAAAATCTGGAATAATTCAAAAACCGTTTATGTGAAAAAAAATTAAGAAGCAGAAGTGCATTCCATTTAAAATAACGACGTGTGTGTCAACTTTTGGTAAAGCGCAAGATAAAACTGAAACGATTTTAGCCGAGACAGATGCAATGAATAAACTTTATCTAGGTACAAAAATTAAAAATGAATGTACTTACATTAGTTTCGAATATAGTAATACAATCAACTCGTCGTTGTACAACCAAGTCGTAAAACATTTAAAATGAAGCGGACACATTGAAATAACCCACACGCAATTTTTCCTTAAATGCCTTTGAATGAATTTCCTACATTTACGTAGTCATCAACGCAGCGCATCGGGGACACCATGTACAATTTTGTTTATTGGTATTAAATGTTATATCTAATAGCTTGAATAATAAATCTGACTATTCAATGCTAATAGTGTACCTACCTGTAATAATGTTTAAGAAGTGTTCATGATAGGGCATGTTGTTAATTCTGTTATATTTTGTTTTGAAAGAGTGTTACCATTGAATTTAGTTATAAATTCAATGGTGTTACCATAGTGCTTACACTATGGTGTTACTTAAGATTTGATTAAAAATTCTTACATTAAAATTTATTTTTAATTGACAGTGTCTTTAATAGAATTAAACCACATTTTTTTGTCGCGAAGTAATTTTGACAGTGGCTTATATGGCCCACAGGGGAAAAATGTAGGTAATGCTGGGACTTCACCACACTATACCTACATTTACAAACGATAGAAACAGTCATTCACTTTATATATTAAATTTTACCAAAACAAATTACGATTTTAATTTACTTCAATATCTTGAATAGAACATGATTCAAATTTGGAGCGACCCTCGTTTATACGCGGCAGGCCCGTAGCTAGGAAATTACGGTTGATGGTTCCTTTACAAAAATTACAGGGGAAAGCCTTTATCAAAGTCTTAATATAAGCCCCACTGAGAAAAATACCGGCCACTCCTGCTACTTCATTCTGGCTACAGGCCTGATACACGGGTCTTGAATTCGGACCCCGTGAAAAACGGGACCGTTCGTCTGTGTAAACATTGTTTATTATTATTAAGTTCAGATTATGAAAAACTAAAATTCCTCTTTAATAGTTTATGCTCGAGTTTATGCAAAATCTATGTATAATTTTACAAATTCAAATGCTGCAGCAGCGCACCCAGAAATTTCTTAGAGATCGACCTTCAACCTCGCCTTCAACATCATATCTGGGGGAGGCTCAAGGCCATTTTTTTAACTTTGATGGTTTTGTTTCAAATGCATTCAATCTTACCCTTGTACCTAATATCATTCAAAATATCTACTGTGATGTGTAAATTCTTGTAATATGTGTCGTTTCTCGTTTCCTGAAACACAATTAGGTCGTCGAAATAAAACTACAGAATCAGATTTGTAATGCATTTAATGTAATACACACTGAATGAGGAGTTCAGTATAGGAACACATGTAGTACAATTTAATAAGAGTGCAGCCCATACGAACGCCGTAGTGCTACAACCATGGCAGAAATAAATAAAAAATATTTCAAATAACATAATATTAACATTAATAGTTACAAATACATTCCTGAGGTATTTGGTAATTCGCGAGTCGCAAAAGTTTGGTACACGCGAACTATCAAACTCCCAAACGCCAATGTGGCTATAAAGACCCTGGTCCACTGTTTAATAATACTAATATTGCGTAGATGTTTTAGGAATACTTTGTTTAGTACTTGGAAAATTCGGATATACTCCTACTTCTGAATTTTATTAATATTTAATTTTATCTCTAACATTCCTCTAATTCCGATGAAATTTCTAAAAATGACCCTGTGAGCAAAACAGGGGAGGCGTGTCGCGGATTCAATCCGATATCTAACACCAAGATTATGAACTCTTTTCTTTTAATTTGTAAGTAAAACAAAAACATTTATAGGAAACTTGAACATCTTACCGTGACATTTTGTACAATGAAACAACGGTACAGTAGAAATAAATATTTATGTACATTTAGGGCTACTGGCCAGAAAATGTGATATGATGTGGGAATGTACAGCGGGACCGAGGTGGCGGCGACATAAACCACCTCGTTGGTTCGTCGACGAGATGGTCTATGGCGCAGGCCTTCCAGGTCCCTCAGTCTCAAACAACAACCTATTACTAATTACAAATATACATGGATCAATAATAAAATCAATAAAAATGTTAAGTTACGAAAGTTAAACATTGCTTTGGTATCAGTTACATAGAACAATAGTGACAACTTATAACAGTTAAGAGCAATCAAAACGCTGGAAATAGTCCGAAGTGTACCACCGTTTAGGAATTAACTAATAGTTCGTGTGGACTAGTACGTGAGACTTGACGGAGGCGCCGGTAGACGTAAGCCGCCCCAGGAGTAGAGTCATGTCGCCTCCTTGGAGGCTATACTGGTATACGAATCTTCGTCCCCAGACAGCATGGGCATGGTTGGTAACAAGTGACTTTTGCCTTGATTCACCACACACTTTCGCATATGCTTCTCCAGTGTGGACGGCACCGAAAACGGCATTTCACAAAACCGACACCGATACACATCTTTTCCGAGTCGACCGTGAGTTTTCATGTGACGAGTCAATTTCGAACTTTGCGCGCATGCGTACGAACACAGTTCACACTTGTACGGCTTCTCCCCGGTATGAGATCTGCGATGCACCGTAAGATTTGAACAGTTTTTAAACACCTTGCCGCAGTACTCGCACGTATCGTTCCGACGATGTTCTTTTTTAATAAGCAACGGTCCGGGTAGGAGGGCACTTGGACCGGCCGCGGTCGAATTTTCCCTCTTAATACCCGGCAGCCACCAATCGTTCCTTTCGAGATCTAACTTAAACCGTTTCGTGGCATCGTACGTTTCGCCAAAAGGGGGAAAAAGTGGTAAGGGATGCGTGGGCGGTCCCGGCAACATGCCCTTCACGAAATCGTCACGCAACTTTAACTGCGCCGACAAATTTGTACTGTTATTGTTATCACGATCCTTACTGGCCATGTGAAGCTTCAACGCGGAGCCAGACTCCTGCAAAGCTTGTTTGTATGCTTCGCTGTATTGCGCTATGTTACTAAGACCAAATTTATCCATCAGCTCCCCAACGAGGGAAGCTGACTGCGTCGAGTTTTTTGAATTGACTTGACTTGGAACGCTTAAATCTTCGGCCTCTTCCTCCTCGCCATCGCCATCATCGTCGTCCTCTTCCTCGTCGAGCTCCTCCTCTTCCTCGCTTTCCTCCCCGTCGAGCGTTTCTACGGAGCCCGCGTTGCTTGTGCGATCCTCGGGCGTCCGATGGATTTTCATATGACGTTTCAACTTGGAACTCTGGGCGCACGCGTGATCGCACACGGTGCACTTGTAGGGAAGTTCGCCGCTGTGAGTTTTCCGGTGAACCTCTAAGCTACTCTGCGAGCGGAATTTTTTCCCACAGTACTCGCATGAGTGCGCCGAGTCCCCCGAATTCGTTATCTTCGGGGAAAGCGGCTTGTTGGGTGGAGTCGAAGAAGAGCGCGGTGTTATCGCCAGGGGTTGGGGATCGTCGTCGTTTTTAACGGGGGGCGAAATACTCTGCGGCGGGCTTCCTCCGCTATTACTGCTGTTGTTGTTATTGTTATTATTGCTGCTACTGCTGCTGAGGTTGTTGCTTGGAATGCTGTTGGGTGGTAACTGGGAGGGTGACGGGCTCGCGAATGGTGGCGAATGTTTGCGAGGTGATGGTGAGCTTGCTTGTGCCGCGCCTGGACTCGTTGTCCCCGCGAGTTGCCTTAACCGTTGGGAATAGTAGTCTAGTTGGGGTTCCAGCGAAAGTGGTTGGTTTGACGTATTTCTTTCTCTGGGAGGGATTGTGGGAACTGTTGGTGCTCGTTCTGCGGGTGATGGGAAACTGGGATGCGGTGGCGGAACGCCGCTTGCAGCTACCGCAGCAGCCGCCGCCGCTAAATTTAGACCGTGGTGTCGAAATTGTTCCGTTACTAGTTGTTCCATGCGAAAGTGGTGCTCTGGACGAGAAAATAGGGGCGCCGGGTGCACTGGGCCGTGATTTAACGGAGGTAGAGGTAGTCGTAAAAGTCCGCCTACGCTGAAGGGGTTGTGGAGATCGGGTGGTGGTAGCATGTGATGTCGTATGCTGGGAGGAGGTGGAGGTCCCCCTCCCGATGAACATCCAGATGACGTACTGCTCGAGCTGGTGTTGTTATTGCTGCTAGAGGAAGTGTCGATGTATATTTTCACCCCGTGGGAATGCTGTACGTGTTGTACCAGGCGCCATGCGGAGTGCATTCGGGCTTTGCACGTTGAACACACGTAGTTGCTGGGCTCTGAAACAAGTGGAAGTATACATGAGTAACGCGTAAAGTTTCGGGGATTGAAAGAACATAAAATTATATATTTCGAAAGCGAAAAGCAATTTGAGTGTCCATATCGCAGCGGTGGCGATCTGCATGTGGCCACATGTTGGCGAGCCATTACGCCCCCGTTGTGACAAAATAATAATAAAGAGTGAAAATCGGGAATGAAAAATTGCTCGGACATTTATGTTCAGTATTCCGAACTGGCGAGGGTGTGTCGAACGTGCGACGACTGGAAATCTGCGTCTCGATACCGAACTTGATGAGAGGAACCACGGATAAATGAACAATCCGCGAGGTCAAACTTGAGACGACGGCGGAAGTTATTTTATAATGACTGAATGGGCCGGTGATCAATTCTTTTTACTTTAAAACGGTTTCTTTCTATCACTGATTGTAATAGTCATTGTTCTTTACCGGTAATTTAACAAGATCGATTCGGTTAAACGTTGCCCCGCTTACGTTCGAAGACGGGGGAAACGGAAATGGTAGCGTCTTCCGGTTTGCAACACGGCTCCAGGCAACAAAAAGATATTTTCAATGCTGTCAGGACGAAGGGAATATTTTAAACTGCGGTGACAGCATATTTCAAACTAAAGAATTTAAATGCAAAAATGTCTCACTTCAATATCAGATATCAACTTCTTGCTTTCATTACCACGTATATATTTTAACAAAAGCCCTTGTTAAGATTATTTTTGTCAGAATTCACAAAACAGGAACATATGTACTTTAATTTAAAATGACCTTTCCTCAAACGTGTTTTTAACGAAAAGGAATAATAAACGACCTAATGCAAGTATTTTGAATTACATTCCTAGTATTTTTAAGAATTGGTACTTACGTTATTTTGAAACATCCCGCTTTGGACTTGAAAAATCAGTTTTCCTTGTTAATGATTCAACTATGCTTTAAATCAAAGTATTTAAACGATATGGTTCAACCCCCACTTCGCGATGTTAATGCAAAACTTAGCCCCTCACTTTCGCCTACGAAATTTTGCAATTCTAAACCGAGTTTAAAGAACGCTTTCCGTAAGTTCTTGTTTTTGTTAGATATTCCGACAGTTACAAATCAATTTTGAAAATGTGAGAATAGCAGCCCATGTGCTTCATGTAGCCCTCCACCATTATTATAATAATTAATGTTTATTGCGTCACAAAACCTCATTATACTAGTAAACACCTTGGTAAACCGATGAGGAGCTAGCTACCCAAGAATTGAATGTCACGTATCTTCGATGAGAACATGCATTTTCACCAACAGATCAATTTAATTGGGAAAACAGTTTAGTTATACTGAAGGGATAAGGAACTTCGGTTGAGAAAAAGTCAAAATCGCTGGGTGCACTAATTTCGTTGGGCTCGATGCCGAAGAAATTAGTCTACCATTTTTTAATTAAAAACATAGATAAGATAAATAAAATAAATAAGGAAATTTATTTTATCCAAAAAATAACAAAAGTGTTTGCTTAATATAAACTTGAAAATTACTGGTCACAGTATCCAGTAGTGTGACCAGGAAGTGTTGCATTACAAAAAAAACAGTTCACGTCGCTAAATGCTGTATCTGTGTTTCGTAATAAACAAGTCCTTGACAAAAAAGAAAAAAAACATAAAGAAAATTTTTTTTTGAAATTGTAAAGAACCTCAGACGCGGATTTAAAAGGGGGGATATTCGCATTTGAAATGGTTTTTTTCTAAAAAAAACCAAAACAAATGCGATCTAAGTCACCTTTTATTAAAATTTAATTTTAACGCTTCAATTTGTTTGTTAAACTTAAGTGAACCTGTCAGTTCTCCGAAACGAATCAATAGAATTTAAAAAGCAAAGCAGATTAATAATCACGATTAAATTGGCTTTCAAATAATGTGCCATTTGCCATAGGATTCCATTTCAAATTTTAGGGGTTAAGCTCCCTACGTAGAGGGGTGAAGACTTGGGTTCGTGATTGGTATTCCAAAAGTTGTCCCCCTCAAATAAACAATTGACGTGTTCGAGGATTTTTCGAAATTTCTAAATGTAATACCCTAAAAGCCCTCTGTATACTTCTCGTTGGGCCACTCTATATATTGTTTAAGTGATGTATTAAGCGTAACTTTGCCACTTCAAAGCACTACAATTGATTTAAGTTCCGCCAAAAAACACATCTCGGAGCTACTACAAGTTTTAGAGAAAAAGAGAACTAATGTAGATGATGTGTTTGTGTCAAATATTTTGAAACTGGCTAAAAAAGTTTTCACAGACCTTGAAATAGATCTTAAGGTTCCTCGCCTTTGCAACAGACAAACCATAAGGAATACGTATTCTGTTTTAAAGAATTTGTCACCTAGTGACTATTGGAAGAGAGTTATATATATATTCCAATTCTTGACAATTTAATAGTTGATCTAAAATCTCGTTTTGGAAAATGAAATCCGCCACTGAAGAACCTGGCAGCTTTCGCTTCTGCATTAGATTTATTACGTACGTGGTTCGACTTCTAAACTATCAATGTACCAGATGTCCATGCGAAAACTTAAAAAATGGAATTATACATGTTGTTTCCAAAAGTTTCGACGTGAAATTTTGGAATATCGTTAAGGGAGTAGGGGCGAAATTAAATATAACATCCCAATGTCCCCAATCCCCCTGCATTTTTTACATTGAAAAAGCGTAGTTTCTTTCGTATCACTATGTAAAAAAAATACTCAAATAGTTGCATAATGAACTTTGCAACATATTTGAATATCTGATATCTAAACTTTTCGCTGTAAATATCTTACAGTTTATCATGTAGCTAAAGAGATACTAATAAACCACGCTCTTTGAGAATGTCATGTAAATTTTTTGAACTGAATGTGCTAATTTTCCTTGATGGCATTCCAAATTTTCAAGTCAAGAAAATTTATTCAACATCAATTAATCAAATCAGCTGGAAAAAAGAATATAACAAGAACTTAACGAGTATAATACGATTAAATCACGGCAAAACTGCAAAAGAACCACGATTAACATTCGTGTCATCTGTTTAAAACAATTGCCCTTTATTTTCAACTTTTGCGTCTACTTTCTTAACAAATTAATGCGTTGTTGGACAATAAAGTGCATCTGTATTTTCTTATGCTGAAAGTAATTAGCTTACGCCGCGATAACAAAGCTTCTTATCTACGACCGGAGATAAATTTTAACAAATCCTACGCAATAATTTCAAGATATCTAAATCTAGTCTTTAACACGTAATAAATTTGAACATAGCATACAAGGTGATTGTTTAAACAAAATTAACAACTAATAAATCTGATAGAAAACAAAATTGACCAAGAATTGCCCTTAATCTCAATTTACCACCAATTGAAATCCATATATCTGGCGACCCATCACAACTATAGGTGCGGGAACCAAACGAAACGTCCGCTTAACGCTGTTTAGACAACATCATCTATAAAAAGCGTGCAAATCGTGGCGTAGATATGGGTTCCGCATATATCACAAGTGTAGTGTGCGGACGCTACTAACAAGACAAACTTTAGAAGAAACTTTAAACTTTCTTATAATGAATTATATTTTTTTCTAGGGCGCGTCCAGCCTTCGCCACGATGAAAATCTCGACATTGACGTACAATTTATTAATTTGACAAACTTAGCAGTCTCGACCGCCTCCAAAATTCCAAAGAATTAATTAATAATTCTGAGGACGAAATAGAAAAATTCAATATGAACACTATTATCGAGGACATAATTTTCAGCTGGATTAATCACAAAACCAGTGATTTACAGATGAAACAAATATATTCGAGATAATTCAATCACATAGATTGAAAGAAAATTAGGCGCTCAGGGCCCCAAAAACAAATGTCACGCAACAAAGCGATCGATAGAACATAATTCTCCCTGTAACTGATAACCTTAAAGAAAGGTTTCTCTTCTACGACAAAGGCTCGATAACCACAGCGGTCAAACTAAACTTCTTCGTAAAGAAGAAAACACGCATCCGCTTAACTCGCCTCAAAAACACTTCTAGCCAAAAGATACCAATGTATACCAGAGTTTGCCCTCCTACTCGGAGGGTGTTCTGTAAAGGGCTAAAAATTCCCTAAGCCCACCTTTTCAGATCTGGACCTGGAAGGTAAATCTGAAAGTCGGTAATAGGCGAATTAGAAGAAATACGAAAAACGTAGCATTTGTGGGCTATGGATCCAGTTGTTCAAAAGTTCGGCGACGGGAAGCGGAGCGCGTGAACATTTTTGGAGTAACTGCGATTTTTACGGGTAAAGCGGGCCGGGGGGGGGGGGGGGGATCTAGAGTTACTAGAGTTGCGGTTTTTCTTGATCTTCGCCGTCTAAATGTAATCACAGCACGAGGTAAAGCGGTAAATCCTGCGAAGCCGATATACCCGTATCCTACTAATGAAACTGAAGCATCACCGAGAAGCCGCCGAAATCGTCGCGTCGATGCTCTGGAGCGCGAAAAGTGTTTTTTGTTTTTTAATGCAATGCATAATTAGGCACCTTATAAGTTATTTCAAAAGCCGTTATTCCGGTCAACTTGGCGGAAATGAAGCACAATAAATATTGTGCATCTTTTTACGCTGTCGGAATGCAATTTTGCGCGCTAATAGAAAATAAGTTATCCCAAAATCCATTATCTCAAGCAACTTCACGAAGTCTTTGATTTTTTCATAAATAGATTTTTATTTTCCAGAAATTATGCGACGTATTTTGCCATTGGGATAACATTTTGCGTTGTAATAAAGAATTTCAAAAACATTATCCCAGCCCAATTTACTCAACCGATAACTTTCAGTTTCAGTGAGCGACGGGGTCTGGGGGGGGGGGGGGGGTTAAACATTAATTTGATCTCTTATTGTATTCTAATTAAAGGTTTCATCGAAAGGAACCGTTTTCTACCAACTACAGGTCTTCTTTCTGACCCCTTATCAAAAGAGAGGGGGGGGGGATGGAACTGGTTTTATCCTTCATGAAAGGTGTCAACGAAAGGAATTAATTTCTACCAACCATAGCCTTCCTTCTCGACCTCTTATCGTGATCGAGTATATTCCTCACAAAGGGCGATTGAAACATCTGCAAGAAATATATCCATTTAGCCTTCCTACGACAAAAAATAAAAAGTCTCAACAAAAGGAATTAATTTCTACCAACCATAGTCCTCCTCGATCTCTTATCGTGATCGGATATATTCCCTTATATTTCCAGAACGGAATCCATTGGTTATGTCAAAACTTTAAGAGCGAATATCTGGAAAACGGTTTGTCAGAGGAAAGTATTCTCAACAGGCAAAATGAATTGACTGGACGAGACATATGCGCCGCCAAAATTTCTGGAACATCCTTGGAAAGGGATTCGTATCGACTACACAGGTTCAGTTGCTGGAGAAATGTTACTCATCATTTCCGACGCATACAGCAAGTGGTCGGAAGTCCAAATTATGAATACTACTACGACATTTGCGACAATCACAATTCTTGATGAACTGTTTGCAATCTTTGGAGTTCCTCAAATCGTTGTCTCATATAATGGCACTCAGTTTGCTTTCAATGAATTCAGAAAATTTTTTCATCACAGCGGCGTTAAGTACCATAAGTTCGCTGCTCCTTACCACCCTTCGACCAACGGTCAAACTGCAGAGAGACACGTCGAAACCGTCAAGAATCACTTAAAAATAATGGCCACAACACCTGGGTCCATACAACGAAACCTGAATGAACTTCATCAATACCGGAAAGCCCCGCACTCTACCACTGGATAGTCTCCTGCACAACTCTTTCTGGGATGATCACTACGAACTCGCCTTGACCTACTCAGTACCCAAGCCTGACAATTTGTACACAAAAATCACTGAAAAACAACGAGCAACTATTGAATCGTCATATCGGTTGTTGTACCCATCACAAGCCGTTTATTTTCTCTTGGGTAACCCGCGAATGCACGAATGGGCTCAACCATTTCTCTGGGCGACCTTCACTACGAAATTGATTTTTTTCGGGTAAATGCTTCAAGAGACATGTCGATCACATCCGGGCGCAACAAACTCCGGAATCTCAGCCAAGACCTGGTTATAACAACGTAGCACCATAGTCACTCTGACCTGCGGTACCCCCGCTTGCATTATATGGAATGGATTCTGCAACTCCAGACAGAACACGTTGAGTTGCTGACACCTGGAAGCCCAAAATACGTAGTTTCTCTGAGACCTCACAGGCTGTTCGACTGCCTCCAATTATGGAAGGTGCATCCCCTCGCCCGAATGCCACACCACTAGGTACAAGACATTCCACGAAAAACCAATAGTACCACACCAATGCAAGACATTCGACCGAAAACCGCCGCGAAACACTCCACGGAGAGCTCCATGTTTATGTATACCTCCACTACGATGTTCTTCAGGTTAAGTGTGATAGTATTTCTGAAGAGACAAAGGCATTGACAGAAGGGAAGAGTTGTTGTGATTGCCAAGATAATATTTCGCTCTTTTTAAATGTGAATTGTAA
Source organism: Photinus pyralis (assembly GCF_008802855.1). Lineage (NCBI taxonomy): Eukaryota > Metazoa > Arthropoda > Insecta > Coleoptera > Lampyridae > Photinus > Photinus pyralis. The sequence continues at coordinate 36,528,752 of NW_022170738.1, read as the reverse complement.
GTATAGGTAGTTGGCGTAGATAGGTATGAAGACCCGTCGTTATGATTGGTTGTTGATTATTTTATGAATGTGACTGAATTTGGGAAGTAAATTAAATGGATTTAAAACCAAAGTTTAGACTTTAAAGACTACACTATATGATACCGTATAATGTTCTTCAAAAAATAAGAACATCTAAGTGTCCTGTCCCTGATAATGAGCCAGTAATATTTGCATGAACCGGCAAAAATGCTAATTTATACAATTAATATTTTACTGATTCTCAGTTATTTCATAATATGGATAGAGCGAGTATTGCAAGCAGCTGCTTTATGAAAAAAAGTCCGTACGTCCGCACATTCGCTCTACTTTCTTACATTGTTTATCAGTACGTTGTAAACCTGGGCCAATTTTGACGTTCGATTGTTTATCAAACCATTCCGCTACAAATTTTGTCACGTAGAAAAGTTCTTACGATGCAAAAGATAATTTTTAAAAAATTTCGAATACAATAACAGTTACCTATTCTACAATAGGTAATTGGTAACTACAGAGCCTGAAATTGAATTAATTATACTAACTGTAGGTACTTCGAAATGACTAACCTAAATTTTTTTCAACAACATACACCCATGACCCAATTGACAATAACAAAATTGTTCACCTGGCTAAAACAAAGCATTAAAAAACCCATTACCGATTGAATATAAGTAAATCAAAACCAGTTTTAATTGACAAATTGGCTCGTTCCAAACTAATGCTTGTAGAAATTAATAAAATTAAATGAGACCACGAACAGACGTCGTATTCAAAGCGACGAACGAAAATGAACCTTCGTAACCTAATCATTATATAGGGATCTTGTCCACACGCCAGTCACAAAAAAAAGAAGCACCAATTCGGGACATTATAATATTAAGATGAGCAGATAATCACGACGGTAAAACTAAAACCAGTAGAGCGCGTGCTGAATATAATGCCTCGTACCTGGTACCCCTATTCGTCCTATTAATCAGACTAACAACTATTAGACATTATAGTCATCCTCTTACTACCGGTCTTCATTTTTTGTCCAAACTTTTTATTAGTTATCGTGTGTCGAAGTCGTTCGTATGGAAGCAAGCACCTTTTATTCTAATTTCCTTCGCACATGATTTATTATAATGTACCTACCACGTTTGTTACGTGTGCACTAAGTACTTACTTTTTTGGTAACGCGTGGTTTTTTTTCTGATATTAAGTATTCCCTCCGGCGGCTGTGTCAAGATTATTTGAAAAATTGTCTATGGGCTAATGATGGGTATATGTAAATTTTATCCTAGTTTTGATATGCTACATACATTTTCATGGAGTTTTGCGAAAGATAACGTTTTTATCGCTTACGGTTATTGATCCTCGTATATTAGCAAACTCCACCGTTCTAAATAATTGTTGTGGCATCCTCTCCAAATTATCCGTGCCGTAAGGAGAATTACCTACATTATGATAATGAGAGTATAATAATTTATTCAAATTATTTTTAGGTAATTTCTTTAATTTCAGGACGATCCGAAGACGTTTTAGCTATTATTCTCAAACCCTGTACTCTGTATCTACTTTTTTCCGGCGTACAAAAATTATTTATATGACAAACAAAACAAAAAACAAACTGAGTCATTCGATATGTAGCATTCTTAACGGCAGTTCAGTTGAAACATCTAAAAATTTACCATTGCTAAAATGTATCTAGAATTAGAGGCAGTGTGAGGATCTGAGGAAAGTCGGTAAACGTGGGTTAAGTTGGCACCTCACTTTGTGTATTACTCCTCACGTTTTGGAGAAAATAAAAACTCACTTAATGTCAAAACAGAAGTTGATAATGAAATGAAATTAACCCCAAGCTTTATATTTGTTTATTTTATAGCATATGTGAAAATGACATTTTAATAGGTTTGAATGAGTAGGCTAAGCCGTTCTTTAACCGTAAGGATAGATAAAGTGATCACCTTAACCGTAGGGGTTGATAAAGTGAAACAGATAACTGTACATTCTAATGACATCTGTCTTTCTTGTTTCAAATGCACGATTAAAATGACGTTCACAACAATTCTGTTTCTATGGAAACGATCGCGATGGCAAAATCTAAGCTTGCTATTTTTGACGTCTCTAAATTAAATTCTCTAAATTAAATTCTGGCTTATTGGTACTGCCAAAGCCAAAAAAAAAAATTAAATTCAGAATGGTCAGATGCTAAACAATGATTTACATGGCTTCTGTTATAAAATAAAGTTTTGTATTATACACGACGATAAAGGGAACCTAACCATCTCGTGAAAGTCTTTCACTCAATGGTTAAAATATCCCTTTATCGTCTTGTATAATAAATAACTATTAATTCCGATTTATGAGCCCGTTCTTAAAATCTGTACGTTTTTCGTTCTCCACCTTCAAAATAAACTTTGTCAAATTGAGTCTAACTTAATTCATCTTCGAGCAACTTAAAAATGTATATCTTAATTCCGTTTTTGTTCTGTGTGTTCATCTCCAAATTCATTTGTAAAAGAACCAAAAATTATAATTCTTGAAACTTCTGCAGTTAACCCTTTCTATTTGTTGTTAAAAACCTACATACAAAACTATCAAAAATGTATGACAGACATGAACTAGTACATACTGTTCTATAACCTACGTCAGGTGGATGTTTTATTTGGCTTCGCCACCTGCAGTAATAATGGCGCACTTTGTATGTGCATTTCAATATTGCTAACATTAAATGTGGTTGTTCACTGGCGATTAAACGCAATGTCGATCACTTTTTTGTGCAAAATTATTAGTCGATAATTTTGTTTAAATAATCAGCTTGTATTTTATTTACAGAATTGTATTACGTGTTACAAGACTATATTTAAACATCTAAAAATAATTACGTAGGATTTGTAAAAGTTTATCTCCGACCCTAGATAAGAAGTTTTGTTATAGTGACGTAAGCTAATTAGTTTCAAGATAAGAAAACACAGATGCAGTTTATCGTTTAACGACGCATTAATTTGTTAAGGAAGTGAGGGAGGAAGTTGCAAAGAAAGGGAAACTGAAGACGTCAATCGTGGCTTCTTTCGTAGTGAACGTTTGGTAGCCGTTTGTTTTGGTGTATTGCCATATTCGAGCGTGTTTGAAAAGACAGTCTGTCTTGTTTAATTGTAAAGTTGTGTAGAAGAAAGATACAGAGTGTTTAAAGAATTTGACATTACGCAATCTGCGCATGCGCATATTAACCTTCCGGATTTTTCTTGGTTGAGGTACTAGAGCTACAAGCTATCGAATGCAAATAGAACGAACTGTAGCAGTTAAGGTCGCTAAAAAAAACAAACCTAAAAAATGTTATAAGACACTAAAGAATATCATGAAATACTACAAAATACCTAGATGATACCAGGCAGCTGTAGTAACAAATAAAGAAGTCTATGTATATATGCGGACTACAATAACGCATTCGTTCATACGTATCGTGGTAGGGCTTTTTGCTGCGTTCTCAACTAAATTGGCCCCACCAAGACGGAAGAGCACATAAGTGATTGTCAGTCATTGTGCAATGTGCTAAAGCAAGTCGTTGTAATTTCCGCGATAAAATTAATGACCAACTAAAATGAAACTATGAAACCAAATAATTTCTGAAATCTATAGTATTATAGATTTATCAATTTTATTAGAAAAAAAATTTTTATTTTATAATCGCCCCGAAAAAAGTTCAGGGGTCTAAAATGGAACATGACCCCTGAAAAAACAACACCATGTACCGTATTTGAGCAAAATATCTCAAAAACTGCAGAAAAAGTTGTTAAGGAAAGCACTGATAGCATCCCTGCGCACGCGCGGCCAAAAAGTTGTAGCCGGAAATGAGAGTACAGACAGACCTACATCCGAGATTTTGTTTGATTCTGTTTCCTAATACTTCAAAACGTATATTTCTGTAAAAAAAAGTGGGGTGTCATTTTTACCCCAATGCAATACCTCCCTTACTAACGTGCGGGCGGTCAAACCTTTAATTTTTAGTCATAAAATAAAACCAAGAATTAGCTCCTTCCGTATTTACATCATGTTTAGGAACATCCTGTATATAGTTTTAACTGGCTAGGTTTCTTTTACTGCAAGAAACGGACGGGCGCAATAACTCTCGTGATTTTATTTTATTAAAAAAAATTCCCGCCGGTATTAATTTCACATTACTTTTGAACTGCAAATGTTTTGCACGAAGCTCGCACCAGACCAGTGCCTCTCAAGTACAAATAGCCGGACCTATAAAATGCCAGGTATTCAAATTTCCATGGGTTTTAGCGGAGAAATTTTAGACAAATCAGCCCAGACGCATTGCTTTCAAAACATTCCGGTCATAAGCAATGTTGCTGCATAATTTTCTTTGAAACGAAAGGGGGCCTGGAAGCACAAATCGGCAGAAAACTGCGACATACATATGAAGTCGAGCTATACCGGAGGTCTGATCCTATTCGAAAGGCCCATGTCTCATACACTTAGGCATACACTTAGGTCTTTTGTCTCTTAGCACAGTGGGATTTCTACTCATAGCCAACTTACAACTCATGATGCGGTCAGTGTTACATATAACAGCGGCCCTGAAATAAATTCTTGTGGACCTCCATAAGCAGAAATTTAAAAAAATGTACGCATGTTATTGTTATTATTTGTAGAGATTTTATTACAAAGGCTTTTGCCCGCATGCGCAGAATACGACGCTGTTTTTTCATAAAGGAAAATCTGCTAGTTGCTCGCTTTAACAAAACGCTTAAATCAAAACAATTTTCGCAATGGTAATAATGTATCGATTATTTGAAAACTGAATAGTAGTTTTTATAACTATTTTTATATCATTATTAATTTGTCTGTTTTAAACAACCCAGTCATAACTTGGTCAAAAGTAAGTACATAATAATTTGTTATTCAATTTTTTACAGTGTTACAGTAATTATAAATGTTAAACAGTCGTGACTCAGCTCTATTGTGTTTTTAATTATTTTTTTTTACACAGATCACGAATAAAGCGATAGTATAGTAGTGATGCGTACCGTGTGAAGATTACATATTTGAAGATTTTCTGAATCCATTGCACTTCTCAAGTGTAGCCATTGAAGCCAATGGTGTGTAGGTACTTAGACGATATGTTTTTACAGGTATTGTCAGGAGCTAGGACTTTTAGTCAATGTCATCCAGCTTACTGTTAAAATAAAAATGATTTTTTTCAATTTACGAGTATGTTACGAGTTAAAGCATTGACAATCAGACAATTTGATTATCCGATAATCACAGTAATCAATTAATTTTATGACAACAAATAATCGATTTTGCTGACCGAAAATGAGCACTCTCCAGAATTTAATTAAACGATCAATGCATTGTGCGATCATGGTGTAATTAATCATTTCAATTTATGTCCAATTAATCATTACATACTTAGTCTCGGACCAATTAATGATCTTCGGATTTCCAAACAACCTTTGGACATGGAGGTGTAGGGAGAATAATACTCGTAAATTTTGAGAAGCATTTCCTTTTGTGTTTGTATACGTAAATAGATTTAATTTTTTTGAACGAAGAGGCGATGATCTGTCTTCAAAATCAATGTCATCCATTATAATATTATATAATATGTTACGGATACAGTGATTACTTGGCTAGTTTATAGACTAGCTAGATAGTATGTAAACTATCCAAATGTATGGTTATTTTGATGGGAAATCGTCATTTCACTAAAATAGCTACGAATATTGGTTGGTTTGTATACTATCCAGTTAGTCTATAAAGTATACAAGATTTATTGCCAAAGTACAAACCACAAGAAAATTATATAAATTAAGCAGACTTTTTGGCTACTTCACAAACTATCCACAATAGTTGGATAAAGTGTGAACTCAATATTTCTAGTAATACATAATATACAATTCGTTGGTTAGTATGTAAACTAACCAATCTTCTTTGCGAGGGGTCTCTCACTGCCCGCAATATGTGTACACATTTTGTTTTTGCACTGTACAGTGTCTAGCAGTGTTCTGCAGTGTGTCACAGTGTGCCACAGTGCGTCACAGTGTGCCACAGTGCATCGCAGTGTCCCATATTTCTGTCCACAGTGCCCTTCCGAATGCCGCAGTGTAACGCCATAAATTTATTTTATGATTGTGCGCAATGTGCTGATTTTTGCGTAATCGACGTGTTTATTCCTGCGATTGCGATAGTGATCCTAGAGAGCGCTTATAATTTTGTATTGCTGTATGTCTGTCTTCGTGTCTGTCCGTGCGCACGACAACTTTGTTTAGAAACGCCCGATCGCTTTGAAAATTGTTACACATATATTCTTAAGGATATAAGTTAGTACACATTCTTTAAACCTCAAGCAACTATGAAAATGAAAACAAAAATTACGCATGCGCAACCCAACTTTGCGCATGCAATGTTGATACAGTTGTATCAGATTTTTATCAATATATTTCTTTGTGCGACATGGTAACCCTTCACATCTGGAATATATTAACAGAGATTAACTATTTATTTTAAACTGGTTTTATATCAACAATAAATTGATCAATTTCTTGTTCAAGTCGCTTTGACAAGAAAACTTGTCGAGTGTAGACACAGAATTGGATGCAATAACTTGATCAATTTCTTGAGCTCAATTTCTATTTTTCTGACAATTTCAACTAAAATGAATGACAAATGATACACTGACTGATGCTGATATAAAAGAAGAAGAAACAAGTAAAAAGGTTTTCGTCCTAAGGCACGTGACTTTAGCGCATTTTGCATACACTTGCACGGACCAGTACTCCCCAAAAGCCCATAGCTATCTCTTTATGTTTCTATTTACGAGAAGTCTGTATGGTTAAAATTTCAAAGAAATGTCTCCATAGATAAGGAAGTTGGCATTGCGCAATCTGATTTTTGCAATAATATGCGATAGATACCATTACTAGCAACATCTGTGGTTAAAATTTCAAAGACATATTTTTATAAATATGGCAGTCGGTACTGCGCATGAGCACATCCAATGTTTACAATATGACATTATGTTGCCTTTAAGAGAAGCAGTTGTGATCAAAATTTCAAGAAGATACATACCTCGATAAATAAGGCAGTTGATATTGCGCATCCTGCGCATGCGCTAATTAATCTGATGTTTACAATATGCGATACGTTTGCTTTTACTATCATTTTTGGCGTGCTACTTGAATTTCACAAGAATCCTGCCCTAAGATTTTAGAAGGATTGGTTCACAAATAACGAATGTGGGGCTGGGCATTCGCAATACGTGTTTTTAGTCGCATCGGGTTACGCATGCGCAAAACACATTTATTTTATTTGGCTTTAGTTTTACCTTTATTCGAGGTATATATTCTTGCGCAAATGCAAAAGGTATCAAGCACAACTGCACACAGAAAGACAGACAGACGGACGGAGACAGACAGACAGTTCAAAATTATAGACGATCTGAAGCATCGTTAATAAACGAAAAAATTGTAAAATTATGGTAGGTACATGAAAAAAATTGAGGTTTTACAATAATTTTTTTCGTAAGCGACGCAGAAAAAATTCCCTCCTTGGTGCCTGCCTCAACACCATAACGAACTAAATAGTAAATAGCGGAAAAAGTAGAACAATAGCTCTTAAGATAAAAAACTAGTAGCGATCGAACGCCGGTAAGAACGGACAGATAGTCGGATGGACGGACAGTGACCACAATCGCGCATTTTTTAAAATTGTTATGAAAATGCGCTAAAAAGGTAAAATACAATACTGGAATATTAGTGTTTGAGTAGTATTATTTTTTTATTATCTTCATTTCTTTTAACAGAAATATCAAAATATGCAATGCCCCGCAATGCATCGCAGTGCCTTGCAGTGTTCCCATTTTTAAAAACACTGCGGAGCATGTGTACAAATTTTTTCGAGTGAGAGACCCCTCGCTTCTTTGGGTAATTTAGTTCAAGATAGTAAAATAATTCTTGATTAAAAATATTATTTATAGGTACAAAGTCACATTTCTATTACTATGTAGGTACAAAAAAAATGACATAAATAGTCAAATCTATTTTTAATCACGAATTAATTTACTATTCTGAACTAAATTACCCAAAGAGGATTGGTTCGTTTACATACTAACCAACGAATTCGTTATTACGCATTACTAGGGATATTGAGTCCACACTCTATAACACTTAATAATTAATTATTTCGTATAGGTAAACATTATCCCTTTTTGAAATGGGACAGTTTCACTCTAAATACCTATACACATCTTGTGTGCCAATACAATCAATTGATTACTATGTGCTCAGTGCAGCGGACAGTACAATTGAAAACACTGGAAGGCCAAAATCCATAAGAGAAATTTATTTATAGGTCTAACTGAGAAAAATCGTCTTTCGAAATAAGGCCGTGCTATATCGTATGATTCGAATATAATGGTTTTGAATACATTGTGCCAAAATTGGTTTCCAATATACCTTTTTGGTAAATCCGTTTCCGAAAAAAAGCAGCCATCTTCACGAGAGCACAAGATAAATTTTGAATACAGGTTCGGGGCTTTCATTTTTGACACCTAAAAATGCGTGCCACAGTCTGTAAACATATATTATCGATGGTATTCCTCTTCAAGAAATAAACCTTCTTGGTGTCTGCAGAAAAGTGTTGCTTTATAGAGAACTTGTCAGTTCAAGATTAATTCCTATGTAGATAGCACACATGTAAAGTACACTCCACATCTTTTCATTTGTTTTAAGGTACAAAGGACCATATGGACAATGTTTCGTTTTGCAAGATGTGTCTTCGTTTCTTTTCCCAAAAAATCATGACTTATTTCTTCCCCACAAAGGCAGCAATTACCCTTGAAGCGAAAGCATTGTGTCACAACTGACCTGACCACAGGCCTTCCAGAACTCGTTGATTGCTGATGGACCGAATCATCTATCTCGCTACTTTATATGAGCGGCTATCATAATTCATAGCCTCGTTTCGGCCAGGTCAAAATAGCGAAAAAAGCAATGAGCCGTTGTTTTAACTATTATGCCCCCCCCCCTTTCTAAAGTTAGAAGTAAAAAAGATTTTCCGAAAAATGCATTTTTTAAATAAAAAAAATTCCATTCTTCCATTGTAACTATCAGTTCTAGAAACAAAACGTAAATTATAGGAAATTTAATTCTCTACAAATTGAGTAGAAAAAAAGTCTGAAAAAAGTGCCAATTTTTTTCGGTTTTTTCAATATGGCGGCGGGCGCGGAGGGGGAGGAATTGTGCATTTTGCATTTTAAACATTTACTAATCATCCTAGACAACATATCCAAAATTTAGAATTACCGGACCGTCTGTAAAGTAATCCCCCTCTCTTCAACGGATTATTTAGGCGCTCGATAGCTTTGGCATAATTACCTTTGGTCGCAGGGTCTTGCACTGTAACTTGGAACAGTTGCCTGAATAAGTAGGTATACTGAAGTTTCTCCTCCTCCTCCATGTCAGAATACTCATTAATTCGACTAAATTGATTCCAAAAACCGACCAATGCCTTCAAATTGCCAGCATATTGGCGAAATTTTGGCGTGGGGATTTTCAGCTTTCAGGTTTGATGCGGAATTTTCATTCTGACAGGTTAAACTGTCAACACGGAGTTTTATTTTATACTCGTAGTCGAGCTCGTAGTATTACGGGCTATTAGCTCAAGCCAGGAAGTTAAATATGGTATCTGTCCGTAACCCACGCAACACTACTCGATCTGTATCTGTAAACTCCATCAAAATATTCGCCTGAAGAAAAGTACTGCGTAAATTCGTCTTCGAAGTAATCGCTCCCAACGAAAATTTACCGCCCCCGGTATATTTGCATAAAATGAAAATGAAAATTAAAAAAATAGAAGGTCAATAAATATGTTACATTCAGTTTTGAAACAGAAACCCGCTGTTTCTTTTATAGAAAACTTAGTATGAGTCGCTTCAGTTTTAATACGATATCTGATAAACTTAGTAAACTCCATAACAACCCTTTGCCACATCAACTTTCAATAGCTCTTCTTAATTTCTGAAAACGTGGCCAGAATGTTAGTTTTTGTATGTGATATCCTAGTAAGAATATGTCTATAGTTCGTAACTTTGTGGAAAATAAAAATTTTATGGAAAATATTATGCATAAAACGTTTTGAAAGTATTACAACATATCTCAACGGATGCTAGATGCTCAATATTTGCTGCATAATGTAACCTATAACAGCATAATCGCGGCGACCCCTTTAATTGCGAAAATCTATTCAAACGTAAGTCTCATTCGAATAACGTCTTACGTATTCAGTTGGTTTTTCGAAAGGTGCTTAATCTTCTTTCTCATCCCTTAGTCCACTCGTCCGCAATCCTTCCACTTTCTAGTCACGGTCATCGCAGAAGGCTTTCGCGCATTTGCATATGTTTAAAATGTGGCCGCGGACTGTGCACAAAGGACTCCACGAACCCACGATTATTTATCACGAACAGAAAAGGATGAAGAGGGGTTGGAAACATCTTGAAGACGTCGGGTCACAGAAGTGGGCGAGCGGCAAACGCGTCTTAAAAAATAAGTCCGCGCCTAAGATGGACCGAAACCGGAAGGGAGTTTTATACAAATACGGGTTAGTATTAAACTAGCCCCGTTGAATACGTGATATGAGCTTTGGACACCACACAAAGAAGCGGAGCTTAAAAATTTGAATATCGCGGTCATTTTGGTCTTATCGTAGCATTAAGGAAATCGTCTATAGAATGTCCTGACGAATGGCACTCTGGAGATACATTACCTAAAATATTATGTGGGAATTAAGTTGTCGTTCAATAATCACGATAGATGGCGAGATTTGCCGCAATTGGTGCGTTCGACTAACCTTCACTTCTAAGTCGAATCCTAGAGAATTCATTGTTTTACGCCATATTCCCATAATTAACACACAAGCAAAAGTATACATTATCAGAGACGTTGTAAACTACGTATTCAAGGTAAACGAGCTTATCATTAGATAAATATAATAATATTGCTCCACACACACAATTACTGTAGCTCTAAATAACCTTTTAAACGCTAAAGCAGCCCGGCGTTTTTCGTTTGATTCTAAAAATTTTCGCAGAGATGAATGTAGGTGACATCGAGCCATTGTTCTAAGTAGATGAATCCTTTGCCTTGTTACACTTTTAGGACTTTGACATTGATTTATCATTTAATACCACTTTGTTAGGTACCGTGTGAAATGATACACAGATTCGTTTTTATCGTTTTAAAATCAAAGGCGAATCATTATAGACAACTATTACGTCAGTGCAAAATTAGGTGTTTATTGTTTACAAAGCTCCGGCTAACTGTCTGTTTAATGGATATTTTTGTGTTGCAAAGTGGAACGAAATTAAATATTCCATGAGAAAGATACACCGCGGTACGAGAAAATTTCGATACCTATGCTGTGGTGTCTAAGGAGATTAAGTGTTTTGGAATTTCTTTGTGAAGATATCCCTTGAAATGGGTGAATCCCCGTGATTAACGTGCATCGTTATCAGATTGTCAATATTTAAAGGAAGAAGCACATAACTCGTGCGACATTTTTTCATCTACTAAGTGTAGGTATAAAACAAAGATAAATTATATTCCCAGATTAGCACAGAAATAATGTTTGTAAAGAAGGTCTACTCCTTAAGCCGAAGTCATTTTGGGATTTTTGAAGAAATATTACCATAAACCGTCTAGCAACAACACGTTGAATTTAGACCCGTTGGCAGACGCTATGTGGCTATGGAATGGTCCTAGAAGAAATTGGTTGGGTCCGTTTAAGAAGGCCGCACTGCAATCTGAAATGATCCAAATTGGACCGAGAACCGGACCGAATCGAAGATGATCTAGTCCGCTCCAATGTTAACCTTCAGATTTTTCAAAAACCAAAAAACAAACCCTTAATAAAAAAACCTGTAAATTCTCTTTTGGTTCCTTTGTGAAATGCCAAAAGTGTGACAGTCTAGCTCTATCTATTTGTTTAAACATGACTAACTAATTAAACGATACTAAAAAACATGGCATGGTTTTTCCGGAGATTCGCTTGACTTATCACTGAAATTAATTAGTATCCCTGTATGCTTTATTGTTCACGTTTTTCGAGTTAGCCTGCCTATTAATTACCTATTACCTTGCACTGGGTTGAGTCGATGGATGAACATAGTCTTAAGATGGTGGCGGGAAAACCTACAAATACGTATAATTCGAAACGAAGAGTTGGTATACACTTCCGGAAATAGAAATGTGAAATGTTTATCAAATTTTGCCAATGATCGATAAACTAAGAAGTAATTTTATAAATATGTCGGAAATATGTAGAATGTTTTCAAAATCTATTTCGGAAATGGAGACGAAATTTTGGAACTCCTCGAAATGTTTTGGAACTGGGGAATGTAGTATCAAATTTAAACTCGATTTAAACCATCGGTCACGTTTCTAAACAAAAAAAATTTTATCTAACAACAATAAAGATTATTATTAACTAGCAGACGACACCTGCTGTTGGAGTTATTAACCTCGGTTTACCAATGTCATTTTTATTTATATTTTTGTTTTTTATTCCATATAAAATTAAAAAAATATTTTAACTAATACTGCTCAAAGTTCCAAGAAAAACAAAATAAATCCAATTAAAATAAAAAAAGTTAATTTAAATACAATAAAATCAGACTTTTGATAGTTTCAAAGCAAAACATGAACGTCCTCATCACGAAAATAGCCTAGGTTGAGCTAGGCGACTACTGCAATCACCGTTTTTTGAACATGGCAAAATTGTATCAAATGGCGACGTTTTAAGCAACTTTTAAAGAATAACATTTTTGACTGTCTGTGTGACGTTGGCAATTTTTCAAGATGACGACTTGATGGACGTTGTTCAAATTTTGGATATGTACTGTTGTGTAAACAACGTCATGTAGACGGTATATCGATTTAAACACCAAAATCAATTACGGGACACCCTGTATATGAGAAATATTTGAACTATACATCGGGGTACCAATAAAAATAGGGTTGGTTCGTTTTACTTGAATGTTTCCTTTTGGTTTTGTTTGTTGGAATAATTTTCGTATAAATTGTATCGCTTGTGTACATTGTTTATATACAGGGTGTTACATGACCGCTTGTAAAAACAATTGAGCGATAGAGGGGATCAAGACAAGCAGTTTTTCCAAATAAACCGAGGGTCCAACGTGTTTCGTTTGGGAGCCACCCCCAAAGAAGTGGTGAAATTCGGATTTCATCTTTAATTTTTTTCTCAGCAACCATAAGAGTTACAAAGATGGGCCTTTGAATAGGTTTTCGGGTAGTGCATCCGATTTTTAAAAAAAATATTCAAAATTCCCACCACGAAAGGGCATCACCAATGGATATATTTCTTGTAGATGTCTCAGTCGCCCTTTGTGAGTACCCTCTTCCGACAATCCGTTCTGGAGGTATAAGGGAATATACCCGACCACGATAAGAAGTCGAGGAGGCGGGCTATGGTTGGTAGAAATTAATTCCTTTCGGTGAGACCTTTCATTAGAGTACCATTAATATATATAACCCCCTCCCTCCCACTCCACCCCGTACTTTGGTAAGAGGACAGAAAGAAGGGCAGTAGTTGGTAGAAAACGGTTCCTTTCGTTGAGACCTTTAAGTAGAATACAATTAATTTTTAACCCCCCCCCCCCTCAGGTGGCACGGGAAATTATAGTTTGCACAAACCAATTTATTTCTATGAGACCTTTCATTAGAATACCATGAAGAGTAGAACATGTGCCCCCCCCCCATTTTCTACAGTTTAACTTGGTACCACTAAAAGCATGCGTATGCAAAATCTGAGACCAATTGGTTGTCGTATGTTAGTTATGCGCGTTTTACGTTCAAAAACAGCATCTCAGGAAATAATTCGGGGAGGGGAGGGGAGGCTTTTAGACAACGAAATTTGATGGTCGTCTGGCACACCTTCAAGGTATAGGCTACCTACTGCAAAGGACTGTAGGACCATTCCATTGGAAGTACTTCAAAACGGTAGAAGTGGGTCCGGACGGACGGACAAAACGCAAACAATAGCACATTTTTTTTTAATTCTTAAAAAAATGCGCTAAAAAGTGTACACTTTAAGAATATGGAACGAAAACTAGTCGTTGCTATTTAAACAAAAAATGCCCCCCTCCATCATGCAGGAGTACGTCACTTAGCAAATTTTTGATATAAAAAGGTTCTTTAACCAAATCTTGTGTTGAGTTCCAGTCAAAATGTGCACCTTGTTCTGTCTTTGAAGCTGCTGAATATTAAAGAAATAGGCTTGGTATTTGACGATCGGGATATAATTGTAAATGTTCCCTTCTTGCTGGTCTTTTGTTTTCTATTTTTAATACGCTTTTTGACGTCTTTCTGCTCAAACCGAAGCTATAAGGCAATGTCTACTTAGTATAGTTATCAAGATGCAAAAGCTTCAAATTTGGATTCCTTCAAAATTCAACGGACTTTATCTCGAAAACGGTAAAAAATATTATGGAGCCTTACAATTTGACATAGAATCTAAAAATCGAATAAAATACAGGGTGTTCCCTTTAGAATTGTCAAGTTGATAGATAGAAAATGTCAAAATATAGTGACTCGGGGTGAGAGTCGTCGCCGGGACGGCGGGGTGCAAAAAGAAAAACCGATGGCACGTGTAGCAGGACTACCACCGAGAACACCACCATAAACTCCTGTTGTGTGTAGGGATGAGTAAATCAGGAATTTCCTAAGAAAAAAAGGAAATGTCAGGTTCATGAAGAAAAGAAGGGTGTTATTCGCACTGAACAATCCTACATCGTTCTAAAGAAGGAAAAATGATTCCTTACAAGGTATCTGTAAAATTGACACTATGGAGTGGTGAAGATGAAGATCGAAGCTTCTGAAAACAGTTTCACCGATATTTCTTTATACGTGCGGTGGATAACAGCGCTCCTGACAGTGTAAATACATCTCATGATAATATTAATAACAAAATATATTGTTATATTATGTTAATACTAAAAATGTAAAAGTAAATATTGGAAAGCCCGAAATGATCAATATCCTCACCCTTAATGCTATCAAATAACATTAATTTCTGAACTTCTTGAAAAAAGTGATTATAAAACGACACCCTTTTGATTATACAGAGAATAAGAAATGAGCCGGAGGGTTGTTATCCCGCACCTCTTAATATTAAAACCCAAACGACAATAAGGATTGATTTACAGCTATCGATAACATTTGCGCCTCTCCGCTGCGAAATTCATAATCGTGTTTGTATTTCTATTGAAAAATTTAATAATATCCGTATCAGGGCGGCTTTCCCCAGTGGACCTACGCGACACCACACAACTATCAAGGATACCCGCGTTAACTTGTGCCTGGAATACGAATGAGGGCGAGATTTTACAATTTACGAGAATTTCATAAACAAAAAAAATTGCGGCCGAAATGATTTTTTGCCGTCTGTCTTTCGCGTACGTAATTTATATTTCGTACAGCTCACTTCGGTGTCAAATGCCTTCAACCCGCGGCGTTTAAATTAACTTCTGTCATTCTTTCGCAACCCGTCCCCTTTTAAGCCGTCAGCGTGTATTTGTAATAACGAAGGAGTTTAGGTATTTCCGACGAGTTTGTTATCAGAAACAGTTTGAAAAATTGACAAGAGCCGTGCAATAAGAAACGGATTAATTAAAAACTTCGCCCGCATCGCGAATCGAGCTGCAATTCAATACTTAGTTATCACTCTTTTATCGACAATTCCCGGTAGAGACACATGTCACGATTACGTCACTCGGTGGACATGAGCCCCCGATTATGAATAGAAAATTTTTAAGTTTAAAATCGCTTCAGGCCACGCTCTAGTGGGTCTATTAGATAAAAACTCGGAGCGACACATGTGAAGGGTTGTGTCCAGCCGCGATGGACAATATGCATTGTTCGCAACTGCTCTTCAAAACAACCCCCTACACGTACACGTACACATTAAGCTTCAAATAATAAAAAAAATTAATATCAAAGTGATGATTCAACACGTCCTTGTTATTCATACGCTTCGTCTGAGTGTTGAAACTTCAAAATAATTAGAAGGAAATGGTTGTTGTTTTAACAGTTAATGATTCTCCCTCATATTTTCCTTCGCTGACGTATGCGTGATATGCTCCCATACTGTCTAAGTCTAAAATAATTAAAATCATTAGGAATCTATGGGCACTTGAGACAGTTATTTACAAATACAGGAGTAGCACAGTAGACAACACAATCAAGTAATATACAGGGCCGAGTTGTTTGGGTTGCGCGATTGACCAATATTCTTCATCACAAAGTGTACAAATTACTTTGTGTGTTATCTATTATCTTAAGGGGCAATTTAAACTTTTGGACTCATCAGTTACATAACAATAGATTATCAAGGTGATAAGCCTGTATAGACGGCAAGATAATAAGATTTGATCAATATAACTTCACATTTTCGGCTTTTTGTTTTTTGCCATTATTCATTCGTTTCATGACTATTTGCTATTGCGCGCTGGACCAAATCAACAGTTTATCCGCCAAGAAAATGATTTTCGTGCTAAAATTAAAGCAGTTTCTCTGCAGTGAATGTGTCTCGAGTGCTAGACAGGTTTCTAGGGGTCGAATGTAGCACCTACTATTCGGTTTGAAGTATTCATGGAATATTCGACATGGTATTATTTGCTTGGTGCCTAAATGTTTTGTATAAACAGCTCTGGTAAGGGCAGATTAAAATCTAGACCATATCTCCCACCCCCCTCCAACGTCTTCTATGCCCTTCTCCCAATGAAGCTCATTTTCTCCAATTTTATGTTAATCGAGGTCAATTTCTGTATTACTTCCAGTGAATGTTCAACAAACCAATATTAGTGCTCCATTGACCTTTCCTCGAGTGTTTTGTAAGGGGTATCTTCAATAAAGCTCTTCGAGTACTAATGAATTGGACCAAATTAGAGCTCGGGTGTGAAGTTAGCTTGAACAAAGAAAAGAAGAAATTTGGTAAAACGATTGTGTGGAGCACTAAAAAGAGTAAGTGGCATAAGATAAGAGACAAATTCAAGATTGGTTCTGCTAAATAATGGGAACTTACCCATGCAGTTACAGTACGGGCATCTCCAGAGGCGGAGGGAGATCCTATCCTTACTATTTAGCTGACAAAAAACCAAATATCCCTTGGTCGTTCAAATTCGTATTAATAAGTTGATCCACTTGTATTGAAAAAGACAATCGACACAAAATCATAGGTCTCGTCAAATACCTTAATTAGAGGAACCTTACGTTGAAAACCGGTCGCAAATAACAGTGTCACGACGTTGCGGTAGGGAGTGTCAATAGTAAGCTGTTATATGGTTTGAACTGTGTTCATTAGGTGTTCATAGTTCTACGTGCTTTGTTATTGTTATTTATTTATTGTCTCTCTTGTTCTAGGCCCTCAACAGGTTTACTCCTAATTACAGAGTGACCCGCATAATGGTTTTTAGAGGTGCCTCTGCAGAAGGTCTTAAGCTGGTCTATACTACTCCGGTATTTACCTTACGAATTAGGAAAACTGCAGGAAAACCTAATTCGGAGTAGCCGGAAGAATGCTCGAAACTGATCTACGGAAATTCCCATCTCTGTCACAGAAGAAAAATTCCTACCTCAGCCCAGGTTCGAACACCCGACCTCCGGTTTTGTAGTTACACATAAAGGACCAATGTTATTGACTCTTACCTAATGTGTTATGAATGTTATGATTATATTGTCCGGGTCGAAGAACAATTTGACAAGAGCTTTATGACGGTTTTTATATTTTTCTAACAACCTCATTTCTATGGCAATATTTTATAAGTATTCAGTAAACTTGATACAAAAAAATACAACATTTCTCCACCATAGTAATTGCCTCTCTTCCAGCAATTACTACTGCAGATCAAGTACAATGAGCTTTGACAGTGCTCTTCGGTATACCTTTCCATTCCATCCTTGACGTCAACTATACGAATTCTACCATCTCTGGCAGGATACGTTTTGACTACTCTTGCTTTTCGCCAATCATTTCTTGTTCCACTTGGATCAACAATTATAACAATGTCATCAACTTTGATATTCTTCTGAGCTTGATACCATTTGGAACGTTTGATAATTGTAGGTAAATAGTCATCAAGCCATCGCTTCCAAAAAAAGTCTGCTAAACGCTGAGCTGACTCCAACTATTCATAAGGTTAAGATCTCGATTGTCAGTAGTCACAGTCCAAGGTTGTGCTACAAGGTCTGGTCCCATAAGGAAGTGATTTGGTGTCAGAGGTTCAGAGTCATGAGAATCTGAAGAAACGTTCGTCAGAGGTCTGGAATTCAATATATTTTCGCACTCTATGAGGATGGTTCTGAGTATATGTTCTTGAGGATACCTAGTATTTAGAATTTCCTTTAAGATCTTCTTTATGCTTTGAATTTGTCGCTCCCATATGCCGCCCATATGTGGTGCATGTGGAGGATTAAAATACCATTTAATTCCTCGCAAAGAACAAAATTCTATATTAAATACACTTGGTAATATAATTAATTTACTCCTTAATTTTTCGTCATTCCACACCGAGCCGTGTATATGGCGCTATTTCATGTCTCGCTGTACGCAAATGAAAATAGCAGCGAGTTTCCTGTATTAACATATTAATCTATTTGGTCTCTCTCGCATAATGAATGGCTCCTTTGACTGGCAGTTTAAGTTACGGTCACTCAAACGTCAAAGTCATATAAAAAAGTTATTTGCGGAAAATTAACCGCTTCATACGTGCGAATAATTAGTCAATTACAACATGAAGTCAATTCACCGTAAATGATTAAAATGGCAGAATTCAATTTTGGGGTTCTAGTTTTACGGTGTCCATATTCGCAACAATATCTTCTATTTTACAACTCAACCTTATTTAGGGCCACACAATTTTAATGTTGTGCGTTTAAAACTTCCGCTATTGTTTGTATTTACCGTAATAGTTTCTAAGTCTTAAGTTATCCCTTGCAAAGTAAATTACAGTCTCCAAAAAACTTTAATTCGCACTTTTAATTTTACCCACACGTACTCAACTTCGCCACAGTGGGCGTACAAAATTCCTTCGAAAGAGCCTTTCTTAATTGTTATGGTATTACACCAATTTAGAAAAACAACCTTCGCTAATTTGTCTCACTTCTAGGGGCGATTTCACTTGCCACAAGTAAAAGACAGTCCACGGCGATTTACAGGTGGTTGACTTAACTGCGCTGGCGGCTCAAGGCGCTTTTGAATCACACAAAATAAAATCCACCCTACGGCAATTCATCGGTGCTTGCCCTAACTCCGGTTTTGGATTAACGTGAATTCCCTCTAGAACAACATACTTCCCGCTACTTTACTTTTTCTAGTAACATCCATACATACCGTGACGCAAACTGTTTCGATCAATAAACTAATTTTACCTTTGCAATCAGATTGCTTGAGAGGCCTAAATTACCTTAACGTTGACTCAGTAAATCCCACCCAATAACTACGACTACAAAATAAACAAAATCTTTCCTGTCATCTAAACCAATCACGCCATATCCCAAGATTGAAACGTATTTAAGAACCACTGGTTCACGTAACACAAAGTTATGAAATTCTGTCAACTTGTCACAATGGAAAAATAAGTAAAAATCGGTCAAAATCTTGTCATTTCATATGATAGGGCGGGCTAGGTGTAAGTTGAGCAAGGATTGGAAGGGTCTGGGGAGCGGTGGAAGTGAGGAGTGAGTGGACGCCGAGGCTGAGCTGGGTAGTGATGCGGAATCCAATTATTGATAGGGCGCGTGTGGGAATCAGGGAGGAGGATGAGAGCAGAGCTAGGGAATCGTCCTTCTGTAGTAGTATATGGGGGATGAAAGCAAATTTACGGGTATTCGGTGGTGGATGTATAAGGTAAGGTGTGGGGTTCTATACACTGTCCTAGATAACGACGTCTATCATGGGGGTCTCCAAAACCATAGAAGATACGACGATGGTCAAATTAAAGAGTTACTATCATGCTTTAAAGAAAATCAAAAAATTGCAATTACTTCCGAAGATATGCCAGAAAAATCGAAATTTGCCGATTTCGGTGTTATTTTTTTCTGGTGTTATGGGACGTAACATGTGAGGAAGAACTCCTTATGACATGAACCAAGGAGTGATTGCTATTAGCTATACTTGTGGAGTACACCAAATAATTGTATTAGTTTATTTTCTGATTTTATACAGTCGACATTAGTTCACTATCATTAGGTCATTAAGAAACAGCCAATAAAAACAGAGGTACAGTTTCGTTGGTTAGCGACGCACATAAACCTTTATTTCTATTGGCTATGATCAAAGATAGTGAACTACTGGATTATTATATAAACCCGCTATATATGAATACATTACTATGTACATATACTCGTATATTGACAACGTTTAAGTGCAGAACAATTGGTGCAACGAAAAACTTCCTAGCCAGAATCAACGTGAAACGCATAACAAAAAAAACCCTCATACCAAAAGATTATACAAGGATAAAAAAAATGGTGCCGTTTTTCATCATAAATTTTTTTGGCTACCCCCCGAACATGCAAACCTGAAACCCTGCACTTGATAGACAACCGCTGCCCTGTAACGAAAGAGCTTTTCTGTGAATAGTAAACCAATGCGACTAAACACGCAAAACTTGTTTATGGTGAGCAATCGAACTCATTTTGGACCAGATGTAGGTAATTCATTCTCAGATTCTTCCGAGATGAGCAAAAATTAAATATTGCCGAGATTTTGTCAGCAAAGGAGCTTGCTTAAGGTTTTGGCCTTTTCGAAATATAATTACGTGTCTTTTGGCTTTTGATAAATTCTATTCCCACTCATTCCTTATTTATGAAAATTACTTTTATTTTTTAGTGTGAATATTGTGTAGTAATCTGTAATCTTTATTTCAAAGCGACGTTTGGTATCAAAAGTGAAATTTAAAGCTGCATCATTCCAATTTAGCGATTTCGCGTTTCAAGACAATTTAACAAAATGCAGTAATCGATTTCCATTCAAGCTAACAAAATGAATTTATAAGACCGGGGGTGTATAATTTACTAAAATAGCCCTAACGTGCACAATCACCGAAAATTACAGTATTGGAAACTTACCGCTATTTGTTGTATTCGATTCGGCGTCGGCGACCTCGGTTCTCGACTTCTTGTGACTCTCCTCCGGCGACGACGACGTTTCCATCGGTTCCTGCTTAATGTTGGTTTTGATGTCTTCGCCATCTTCTAAGCTGGAGGATGTTAAGGGCGACGATGACGCGCGTCTCTTCGGCGTGGACGAGGCCGCGCCGTCGACGCACAAGTCGCCCGGGGCAGGCAGTCGGGGCGAGGCGGGTGGAGGTGTGTGTATTCTTGTATTGCTACCGGAGGCCTTTTTACCAGAAATTGGGGCAGATATGCTAGGCCTTCGCGAGTTTATCGTTGAGAGTGGCAAACCGCCATCGTCGCTGTCTCTCTCTTTATCAGACCCTTGAAAACAATGACCGGCCGAGAAGTTTTCTTTGTTGCACGCTACGACTTTGTGTTGTATAAATCTGACGATATCCGAAAGGGCGAACGGTTTTTGGCACACTCCACATGTGAGAATGTCTTGGTGTCCGTCCAGATCCGCCCCGTCTGCATCTGCTGTACAATAATAATAATAAATTAGAATCTGTACCGAATCCGTCATATGAATACTTAGTAAACCATTAGCCAAGCATAGCATGTAAAACACTGTGATCAACAAGGGTTGACTGTAATTTTCAATTTAACACTACATTGAGTTACATTCATTACGATAGGGTTAAATCTGTTTCTCGATCAATATTGCCGTTCAAGTAGAATTACGATTGTAAAAACTAAAACCGACACATTTTTCAAAGACGGTTGATAAAAGATTTCTGGTTGACAGCACGAGTAAAAAAGTCACGACGTGCAACATTGAAATTTTACGAAAAATAATCTCGAGACGTCGCCGTCGTGTAACATTTTTCAATTCTTTCGATTTGTTGAAATATTCGTGTGTGACTGCAATGTTTATTATGTACTTAATGAACTTTTAAACCGAAAGAATGAGAGAGCTAACACTCCCTACAAAGCAATGCCCTGAGCCTGATTGCATGTTTACACTGATTACGACGGCCTAAGGCCTCTACTTACTACTCTACAAAATTAGATGTGTTCCACAAGATGATGCCCTTGTCTGACATCAGCTATTAATTCCACAACAATCGCCGCTTTCGGAAATGATAGGTATATTCATCACACGCACTTAAACATTACATTTTTACCAGCGAAGAACAACGTTAATCGAGGTATTTCCCATATATAGACTGTGTCCAAAATAAGGAGGATCTCGGAAACCGTAGACGGTGGTTAAATTAGAGAAAAGTTGCGCAATTAAACAATTGTAAAGAAAACCAGATTATTCCGATTACTTCCGAAGATATTCCAGAAAAACTAAAATTTGCCGATGTTGTATTTATTTTTTTCCTGTTATTTCAGCATGTACAGAAAAATAAATGAACACTTTCCCACTATTTTTTTGATATGGCCCGTAAAACAAGTGACATAGATTGAGAATCATTTCTTATTACGAATAAAAGAATAAATGTATGGCTCACAAAAAAATAAAAATTGAAAACTGTTGGTTTGAACAGGATGGTGCACCCGCGCACAACGTGCGACAGTATCTATCGGACAAATTTTCCATTTTCCAGGACATTTTCTCAAATGAGAAAAGTGGATATTGTTGACATTTTGTCCATCTACCAACGTCTATTTAGTGGAAATTGAAGGGGGTCTTATTTTCAAATTGGGAACTGTGGATCACTTTTGGGACACCCTGTATTACCAAATTTGAAAAATGTTGCTTAGGCCAAACAAGTTTTGTAAACTTATTTTTGTAACAGACGTCGCCAAGAAAACTGATTCTTAAAAATCTCCACCGAAAAAATGGCCAATGGAAGATTTGCGTTTGAAGTATCTCCCTCGGAATATTCACGCCCGTAATACTCGCCCCAGGAGCTTTCTCCAGGACAAAATCCTCGACCTCAGAGGATGGAACTCTACCTATATTACACCAGGTTTAAAGTTCTATGATAAAATGCACACCGGAATTTTAGCACCGAAGCAACCTTCGTTCTCGCCAAAAATAAGTGCTTACTCGATGACGGATGAGGCACCAAGGCAAGTAGCGCACAAAATTTAGTTCCCGTACGTCAGGGCAACTTTGTTTTCTTGACAAAATTGGTGAATAAATAACATTTTATACAATTCCTCGAGAGTGTCCACGATAAGATGACATAATTTAATTCCGGCTTGTCAAGGATTTGAGTTGCGAAATTGATTTTTAAAGCGTTTTCAAAGAATTAAAAAAGAAAGTGGTATTGTTTGCATTTTGTCGGTCCATCTGTCTTTCCGTCTGTCCGTCCGGACACACATCTGCGGTTCAAGACTACTTTTAGGGGAATATACCTTCAAGGTGTGGCAGACGTCCTTCAAATTTTGTTGTCTTAAGGCGGACTACCCCCATTAACTATTTCTCGAGATGCTGTTTCTGAAAGTTAAACGTACATAACTTTTACATGGGGCAACCAATTTGTCTCATATTTTGCATGCCTCTAATGGTGCCATGTAAAACTTTTGAAAATGGGGGGAAGGTGACTAAACACACGTTCTACCCTTCATGATATTCTAAGAAAAGGTCTCATCGAAAGGAAGTGGTTTATACAACGTATAACTGTATTATTCTACAATCCGGAGGAAGATGGGGGGGGGGGGCAGGAATTGCATGTTACTCTAATTAAAGGTCTCAACGAAAGGGACCTAGAAAGGGACTGTTTGTACCAACTAACGCCCTTCTCTCTTACCCCTTATCAACATTGGGGGGAAGGGAGGGAGGCGATTCATCATGGTAGTGTGCTTGACTTCAACCATCTCTTTCCTCCACGCCCTATTACATCGAGGTCGGCCGGTTATAATACCGTACTTTTTTGTAATTGGGGGGGGGGGGGCTAAAAACTGGTATTCCTTCATGATATTCTAATGAAAACTCTCAACAGCAGGAAATAATTCCCAGTACCCTCCTCTTCAGCATTTCTTCGAGATAAGTTCCTCATATCTCAAGAACGGAATGTCTGAGGAGGGTACTCACAAAGAGAAAATGGAACATCTGGAGAAAACATATCTAATGGGACAGTTAAAAATGTAAATGCAAATATATCGAGAACGGAGTATCGGAAGAGGTTACTCATAGAGAGCGATTGGAACGTTTTTACAAGACAAATATGTGGGTAATGTGAAAACTTCTAGTGCGAATATCTCGAGAATATACTGTCGGAAGAGGGTACCGACATAGAGAAAATAAATATGGATACGCTAAGAAGCTTTTTATACAGAGTGTTTTTTTTAAGATGGGCCAAGATTTCAGAACAATTGGCGCAATGTAAATTTCCCTATGGTCCATTTTAAATAACTCAACGCCTTCACATTGTCGTATGGCCCATTTTAAAAAAAAAACACCGTGTATAATCAAATTGAAATGACGTGTCAAAAGAAAGGTTCTTGCATGCGCACCTTCTTATTTGCGGGCGATTTTTTTATTTACCTATCGACAGATTTTTTGAAACTGTGGTCGTAGGCGGATTTTTCAGAAATTTTAACAGAAGGTGCTGTTTTTCAGTTAACGGTTTGTCGTAATTTGGATTACACCATACCATTTCGGTACGTCAAATATGTAGTACACATAAACTATAAAGTACTTGACATTAATCAATGTGCTCATTTGGCCGTTTTCCTAACGAAATTGATCAGTAACGAATGTCTAACTTCTTAGTCAAAATTTTAGGCGACAGGGAGCCAAGCAATCGCCACGGCCCTGCTTGGTTGGTTATTTTCAAATATTTCAAAATGGTACACAACAACAACAAAAATGGACGTTTAGTTATTTTTAGTTATTTTCAAACGCATTTTTATAGTACGTTTATTTCATGCATTTTATTGTCGACGAGATCGTAGGATAATGAGCTTGCAAACTTTTTAAGGTCGAAGTATTGTTTTTTTAAACAATGCACCTATTTTGATAATTTGCGTTGTTTACATACCTATTATTTTTACACAATCGATTAAAATTTATTGTTAAATGATAATGATGTAATAGCAAATGGCAGTCCAGATTAATTTAAACAACTAAAAATGTACAAATTTTGCTAGTAGACCTTTTCGACAAACGAAACCCAAAATTAATTTCGATAAAAGTGCTCGACCACTTGGAGCATAACGTACCATGAATTATGTTTATATCGATTTGTAAAACAGCTGTGAACCTAACCCACCCCCTGATGTGTTCGGGTGTCGTAATGACACTCGACAATCGGAGCAAAAGTTCTCTTCACCCCCTTTGCTTAACGCCCCACAGGGATTAGCATTCGCTAATTCAAATGACTACACTTTTAATTGTTATAGGAATCGGGGAGTCTTGTTTGTCGGGTTTGCCTATATACAAAACTTTTAAAAAGCAAGTTTCGCATCCCCGATATTTAAACTTCAGCTGCTTTCGCTTTATTTACTCATACAAGCCAACCAGTGTCCGGCGCCTTTTACACCCTTGACTGACCACACCCCGAGACTGACCAACGGCATGCGCATTCGACGGACCGCTACATGTAACTACACGATAAAAGTGTTCCATTGGACGTTTCACCGGACATCGGTCAAGAGGGTCACGAAAGAGGTACGTAACAAAAACATCCCCCACGGGGTTGGGTAGTTTGTGTATCTTACAAATACATGCCTTGTAGATATCATCAGCATATTCGAAGATAGCAATATACACTCAATTGCCCATCAATTTATTTCGAATCGAGGGTGAAAAACAATCACAAAAACAGATATAAGAAAGAAATTGACTATCAGAGAGCTATTCCATATCTAATGTTTCCTGGATTCCTATTCGCGGGCTGAAAACTGTAATTAACATTTAAATTGACACACACTGCTTTCGATAGGAAAAAAAGTCATTAGGGTTAGATTTTTGATAAAACTGTGTGTTGCAAGAGACCGGGCTTGCTGTAATTAAAAGTTCTGAATGTTGACATATCAAAAGGCTCAGCGGAAATGTATAGTGTTTGGGACGTGAACAAATTTCCGCTAATTACCCATAAATTTCATTAAAAAAAAATTAATCACAAACTTAGATGCCTGATAAGAGACAAATATTTTCGGAGGGTGTGAATTTTTCACCTGTCAAATTACGGACAAGGCGCAATTTCGACAGTAAATTAAACAAACCCCTTCACGTCCGCCATTATGTTAACAACGTTATGTCCAGGTGCGGACCTCTAAGATCACGGGGTTCTACAATGAGCCAAACAACGGAATAAAGAAATTCCATTGTACAAATTCGTATAAAGGGTGGTTAGAGAGGAAGTACTGATTGGGAATAAAATAAACGGCGAGACTAACCTTGTAAGACGTACGTCGCGCGACGGCCAAATTACTATGTCACACTTGGACAAGTGTCAAGGAATCGAACGTCGAGACGCTGGAGGCGGCTTTACCTTCTGATTGTGTTAGTTAGACAAGCCACCACGAGGGATGATAATCAGATCAAGGCTCTGTTTTTTGTGCCACTAGCTGTAGGTGGTCAGTAATCTTATTGCAGTCCTCTAGGGTTAGCTTGTCACGCCAGTAAAGTAGACAATTCGGATTATTGTGGCGACAAACAAAAATTTATGCAAATCAATTACGTAATTAAGGGACTGCTCAATATTATAGATAAAGGCAGTAAAATTCGCAAGCAATAAAGGTTTGGTTGGCAAACAAGACTGTTTATCACATATTCGGTTGGGGCATTACAGTAACCCCAATTCCTACCCTATCAGTCACGCCCTTGTCATTGTTATGGATTATACATTGTTGACTTGAAATCTGTCGTCAAAAGTTCGTATAAACTAAGAAACGTACAAAATCGCCGACGTTTAAAACTAAACCTAATTAAGTAGTCCATAAATTTTTCTTAAATCCTTCAGAGAGTTCTGAAGAAGGTATATTGTTAGCCCAGGGTAGTTTGTGTCATGACCCAAGCTTCATTTGTCACTCGAAGAGCCAATAAAATAATTCCAAGTATCGCCACTTCCATAGTTTTAGCCGATCCGCAGACCTTGTGTGAGTCCTATTTACGAGTTCTGAGACTAATCATCAGGGTAAGAATGGCTATTTTTAATCAAGAGGGCTGGTTTTAATGGTTACAATTGAAACAAATTCATTGTTTATTTATTAATAACGGTGACACGAATTAAACTATAAATTAATCGGAAGTAACCACTAAAATTTATTTGAATATTTCAAAAAAAAAAGTAAATTACTGTTACATAATCAACAAGAGGTACTTACTGAACATGTCATGCCAAAAAGTTCTCATTTTTACGAAGAGTTCGTACATAATCGACAACCACTATATATACTGCGCGCTATTTGGAAAAGTACACTATGCTTCTTTTGGATGCTGGAGATAGACTGATATATAATATATACAGGTAGTAAAATTAGGGGTGCCGAGGGATCAAACGAACTAAGGTGGGGACACTATATTCGATCGCGATAACTATTACTTACAACCCTCAAACTGCAAATCTAGAAGGGCATGACAAAAGAAAATTTGCAACGTTGCAAAACTAGGCCTACTGTAATCCGATATCGCATAATGTATTTTTTAATTCGCCACAAAGTATGCGCTGATTTTATTGATACATCTATAGGTCATATCCCTCGACGGTTGAAATGATAAATTTTCGGCACCGAAGTAAACACAACCCTTTTGTATTTCCAAAGGGTTGTCGAGCCGAATTCCCACACATCATCTTTACGCCTACATCTGCTCCGAATAACGGGAATTTTAAATTTATTCCGGATTACTCTTTAGGTAACTGATTTTAACCACTTGTGGTGGCGATCGATCTGCTTGCAAGTAATGGTTTTACATCAGGTGCCGTTTAATTAACGCACATTCGCACGGTCACAACGGAAACTTCGCAAAACATAGCTGAATTGAAATCCAAATAATGCGCACAATAGGCCCGGTATCGGTTAACTTCCTCGCATTGTGACCACGCTGGCAGGTTATGATGACCATTGTCCGTCGGACAAGTGCTGAATGAGTGAATAGGAAAAGAGTTGACCCTTTCTTGCACCTCATCGTTCGATTGAGCGTGGGAGAGTCTCTCACGAACACCTTGCAAAGATGTGCCATACAAAAAAAAATCGTACAACCTTCCTCCTCACCGTGATTATATTATCTTAACATCTGAAATTTCTACGCAAGAATCTAACACTTCCCATAATTTCGTCTGTATAAATTACGTTATAATAATGAGAAATTTTCTTTCTCTACATTCATTCATGGACGGATCTCTGAATTTAATTGGATGCAATTAGCGTTTTGCTTATAAACAAATTTAATAATTTTATCTCTTCCACCGTAATTATAAGGCCTAATGCTATTCATATTTAATATTTGGGTGGGCGCTTAATAACTTCGATCCCGTTTTGCTTTGAACAAGTACATTCCTTTGACATTACCTTTTGGGTTTTAGAGTTCGATTCAATTATAACTTGTTAGACGCAGTAAATTCAGATTAGTGCCAGTCAGTGCGGCGGAGTGTCTCAAGGCGCAATACTCGGACCCTTGCTGTTTCGTTTATTATATTATTTACACTTAAATTCAATAAGCTGAAAGCAACAAAAGACAAACACGTGTTATATGATTGGACCGAGCATTGAAACTTTTGAACCAAATGGAACTTAATGTCATCTGAATTTTCCTTATCTTTATTTGTCCTCAAAAAAACAGATTTAATGAGATTAAACTTTTTCAGACATCCACCCTAATATCTTTCCAACGCCATAAACAAAGAACGACAAACACGTGTTATATGATTGGACCGAGCATTGAAACTTTTGAACCAAATGGAACTTAATGTCATCTGAATTTTCCTTATCTTTATTTGTCCTCAAAAAAACAGATTTAATGAGATTAAACTTTTTCAGACATCCACCCTAATATCTTTCCAACGCCATAAACAAAGAACGTGTTTGTAGCTTCAAAATATTATAGAATCTAAAATTCTAAACATCAAAATTTTAAAAAATCATTTGAGATTCCTAAGGAATCAAGGTCTTACAATGATCTGTTGATCTCGCCCTATTATGCAATTTAAAATTGTAGAGGTTGGAGTGTCACCGATCTTTAACGTTCAGGTAATTCAATTATGTCGATACGTAAAAGGGGATCCGGATGTTCGTTTTCTACAGATGATTTATGTTGACTGATCCATACTATAATTCACTAATAAATTTCTGATACTAAAAGTTACCCCCACGGCAGTCCGATATCTGCAAGCGTGTACAAAAAGTGAACTCCATGGCCCATCCATATGAATAAAAGGGAGCATATACTTATACTTGCAAAATTCAAAGTAAATACTCGTAAGTGCTCCTTCACACTGGGCGACTTAGCAGTGCTGCTGAGCAGCAGCATAGGACGCAGTGCAACGCTGCTAAACAGACCAGTATGAAGGGGCACTTACGAGTATTTACTTTGCATTTTCCAAGTATAAGCATATGCTCCCTTTTATTCATACGGGCCCGTGCCTCATGATCGTAGCCGTAACATGAATTGATATACCACAGAAAACTGCGAACAATCTCTGATCAACATCCTGAGGAATATTTGCAGAAGTTTGAACATTCTTTCAAACGCCACTCTTGAAAAATGACAAATTATTCATTTCAAATAAAACAAAAAAGTTCTATACTTCAATATAAAGTTCACAAAAAGTATTTCCCACAAAAGGATGTACAGATAATAATAATACGACTATAATCGCGTGAACTTTTAGGAAATGATGAGAGATTAATAAAACTGGCAATACGCTAATGTTAAAGTGTGTGCGGACGATTGAAGACTAACAAGAAATAGAAAATATTTCTTTACACCGTAATTAGGGAAGTTAACATTTCAAATGAGTTTAATTGAATTAATTTTTATTATTTCGTTGACATTAGATGTTTATTTTGATCAGTTAAAATTCGGGGTCGGGGCAACTTTCTTATGCAAAATCAAATGACCTTGCAAATATCTCCGTAAATTCTGCTTTGTGGAGCAAGGTCGTGCTTGGGATTTGTCCGGCGAAAAAATCATGCTCGACCGTAAGGCTTTCAAAATGCGGCATTATCTGTTACGCATTATTGTCTTTCAGTGTTTGTAAAAGATTAATTCAAATCTTCGTGTTTCTTAAATTTTGATATTCGAAATAAGTTTCAGAACTTGTAAAAATTTTAAGTTTAATTTTACAGGTCGATCAAAAAGATTAATTAAAATTTCCCCGAGCAAAATACCCGTTCCAAAAACTTGTAGGAGGTGGCGGTACTGGATCTTGAACCATGTGTTGATCGGGGCGATGCTCGAGGCAATATACCCATTGTAAAGCGAGACTATCAGAAAATCCAAGTAAACTTGAAAAAGTTACTTGAGCATTTTTAATATGATGCGAGCGACTACCGCGATAGAACCGTGTCAATGTTGAACGAAAAATCACCGTTTCGCTCTCTTCCGAAGGGGCATGATAAGGACAAAGAAGAAACAAAATAATAACAAAAATAAAATAAAACATAAAACTCTTATCAATGAGCCAACAGCAGCAACAAGCGCTACTACACTACACTAAACTGCATACGCTGGAACACTGAAAGGAGATAGCTAAACTAGGTTATTTAAAAGGTATTCCGCTAGGAGAAAATGGAGTGACACATCAACCAATGAAATGACAAGATTTTCAAACACTCGTCACGGTTGAAATTGGTTGGATGTAACGATCTCAATGCCCTCGCGGATTTTTTCGTGGCAGAAGAAAGGAGAATGGAATAGAGACCTGGCATCTAAGAAGGACCTTGTTTTATGGCGCAAGGTCGTGCCCTAAGATTTTTCTTTGGTAAAACAAGGGGGAATGGCCACGATCCCATTCCTCCTTCTATCAAAGAAAAATCCCAGGGCACGACCTTTCATCATAAAACAATTCTCTAGTCTAGGCAATATTAATTAAGAAAGTGTTTTACGTTGCAAGATGGATTTAATAGTTTTATTTGTTACTCAGTTGTAAACGTTGATTAACAAGACAAAACGCAAACGGGCAAACGTCATGTTTAAACGCTACTGACTTGTAAAACTGACAGCAGACCTGTAAAAATTTTACAAGTTAGTAATCTAGTAATTTCATTGGCCAGAATGAATGCGAAGGTCTCTGTTACATGGATAACATGATATTTTAGACATTTCTTCAAGATTAATTTAAGAACTAATTATTTACGTTTACTATTGTTTACAAATGAGTAACAAATAAAATATTATACGTTATACGCCAGGTAATAGTTTTTACTGGCTCTAGGAGATGACAAGCTCGCCTAACGGCTCGCTAGTCAACTTCTCCTATCGCCAGTAAAAACTCACTTACCTGGCTAATAATGTAAAACACTATTATTTCTATCAATAAATGAGTTGTGTTTCCCAGGTTGTGGGCGCATAAGTTATACGCATAATGTATTTATCAGTTTAATTTTTTATCACCTGCAATACGTAGTACAGGTATAAAAGAGGTTTACAAATTACTTCCAACTTTTATGGCAGAAATCTGAGTTTTGAATCCCTAGGAACCCGATCTCAATGAAACCATTAAACCGAAAGTATCTCAAGTTTGCACACATGTTGATAGGCATAAGATGAAAAGCTGAAAAGCTTTCAAAAGTGCGCTTATAATTTTTAGTGCATTTTCCAAATAAACATTGGAAAGCGCTATTATGATAACTTTAGCCCTCCGTCCGCCATAATTACTTTACTACTATTAATAGTTTTTAAGATAGCAAAGACAAACATATCGCATATTGTAAAAATCATGTGCGCATGCGCAAACTGCGTAATGTAACCTTCTTATCTATAGAG
Organism: Photinus pyralis; assembly: GCF_008802855.1. Classification (NCBI taxonomy): domain Eukaryota; kingdom Metazoa; phylum Arthropoda; class Insecta; order Coleoptera; family Lampyridae; genus Photinus; species Photinus pyralis. The sequence continues at coordinate 36,496,724 of NW_022170738.1, read as the reverse complement.
ATATTTTGTTGAAATTCTTACCAAAAGTTCCTCTAGTAAAGGCAAACATATCGCACATTTTAAACAACAGATGTGCACATGCGCAGGGTAGGCAATGTTAAGTTTCTACTTTATAAGAATATTTAGGCCACAACTATTTTCCTTTGTGCACATAAATAGTCCGTTACATGACCTTTCGGGAAGTACTGATATGGAAAATGCACTAAAGTTGCTCGCTATAAGGCGAAAACCTTTTTTATCTCCATTTATTAAATCAATTAAACGTCATGGTTCCAAATTATGCGAACGGTATTTTGTATGAACAAGTAAACCAAAACATAGACATCTCCACCGCAATCTTCTCACACAGACAGACTACATTTAAAGTCAATACGATATACATGTATCATTTCTTTGGCATCGATCATTCAAGTTTGGTCTTTTTCCCACGAAAATTGGTGCATATATAAGAATTTAGATCGATTTTGGGCTATAAAGTCATGGATACCAAAATTAATTTTGGATGGTTGCACATCTGGAACCGATAAGCTTTCATTCAGCGAAAACTCGAAGTCTATACGAGGTCTTCTTTCCAAGAAAATCGGTATACATATATATAATGATTTTGTAATTTTTTTGCCCAAAAATGTGTTGGTCACCAAAAATACACAAGAACCACTTTTTGCATTGAGCAATCGAGTTTCCCAAGAGAATTGAAGCATAAATAACGATTTTCACATCCTTTGAGTAAAAATACACATGCATCATTTCTTGGATATCGAGAAATCGAGTTTGATCATTTTCCCAACAAAATTGGTGCATAAATAACAATTAAGGGCAACTAAGATATGAATGCCAAAGTTAATTTTCCATAGTTGCACACCTGGAACCCATAAGCTTTCATATAGCGAAAACCCGAAGTCAATACAAGGTCTAGGGACGGAACGACAGACAGACAGACGGAAATGTGAATACATAAGCACTCCACTGTCGTGAATTGCGCTAAAAGCGGGTGGTATCTGGGTGAGATACAGCAAATTATTAATACGGCCCCGTTATGACGTCACAAAAAATGGGGAGGTGGGGCCGGCATTCTACTTATGTTGTTTGAGGAGGTGCGCTTGCCAACACATCGTTTATGTAATGTGCTAATCATAATGTAGTGGATTTAATTATGCAATATGTGAATTAGAAAATCCGTTAACCAATCGGCCCCAAATTAACATTTGTGCCGTCATCAGTGCATCGAGAAAATTGTAAGACTGTATATTTGGATGATGAAGTATACAGGGTGGTTCAAATTCGTGGATCACCATTGGAGTCTCCGTAACGGTGAATATTATACAGTGTAGGTTAAAAACTGAAAAGTCAAATTTCATTTTCAGCTTAAACGGTTGGACATGGACGATTCCTGTTGGCAACTTCTATGGGCACTCTTTTTCGGAGAATCTGAATCCCATAGAAAGTGCTAACGGGAACCGTGCATTTCCAACCGTTTAAACTATGGAAAACGAAAATTAACATCTTCAGTTTTTCAATGATATCTCAGTTATTTTTAAAAATAAAAAAAATTGCAAGTACGTTTTTTTAGTCACGAAAAGGGGCAACTTTGCCCCTATTTAACCTCCTACACTGTATCTCTCTTCAGTTTCTAAGTATGTCACTCCTAAAAGTTATCAGTGCATAGATGTTTAATTGTTTATACGGCACAAACTAACCCATATGCATTTCAGTATTTCATTGGAAAAGTTTAAAATTATCGATCTCACGAGTAATCTAACTCAAAATAGACTAAAGCCTACACATCTACACTATAACAGAAAGCTTATAGTGAAAATTTAAAGTCTCTAGCAATTGAATAATAATAATAATAATAGAGTTTATTGTCCTACAGACTTTCTTGAAATTGCTGAGATCTCAGCCGGACAGCCAGCCAGACAGCCATAACGAATATACTCGTAATAGCGTATTTTTTTCCAAAAATGCGCTAAAAAGAAAAAGAGAGATTTTTCGACATAAACGCGACGTCAACCATTGCACATGTATTGTACGTTTCCCGTCAATTCTCTGATAATTAAAATCAAATTCACGACATGTAAGCTAAACATTCCCTATTTATAAGGGCGTACATTTTTGGTGATTTGTACGTAAAAAAAGTTTATATGCATCTTGTAGGTTTTTTCACGGTCAATAACTTTTGCATTTGCAATTGCGAGGAAAAAAAATTTTTAGGTGAAAAAGTAGAAAAACCGATTTTTGGTGACTTCTGTGATCTATTTCATTCATTTTTCATGTTAGAGCATCCGCTCAATTACAAAAGTTGTAGATAATAATGTCCAAAACATTTTTTGTTCAATGAAATTTTTTCAAAAACTCTAATCCAAAAACTTTGTGAGTTTTCTCAAAATTACCCGACGGTACGGTACCATCCCGGATTTTTGGAGTTAAGCTTTTCTAAGGTAACTAACGATTAGGTATTCTTTTCAAAAAACGGCACTTTTTCGTGGCAGATTGACTGTATTAAGATGAACGTACCCCATAAACTCAGGGTACACGAAAACCATTACCATGAATAGACGAACCGCATTGAGTCTTCATTATGCAAAACAATGTCGAAATTGTTAAAACGGACAGCAGATGGCTTTATGGGCGCATCTGTAATAATTTGCATAGTATCAACTTCTACTAAAAGGTAACGATGTCCAGTGTAATTGACGTATTACTTGTGCGGTCGTCTCGTCAAACGGCCGCTGATTGATTATTATTGCTAAGTAAATTTTTCTTTTCCCTAGAATAGGTATATACGCGTAGGTGGTAGTTAAAAAGAAATTGGAGTTTCGCTTTGACATCCGTATACGTTCCGAGGGGTCACTTTTACTACAAAGGATTGCAAGGTGGTCGAGATTTGATGGTATCTTTTCTGTTCCCACGTTTAATTGTACTTTACCTTTGTATGTGAAATGCTATGTGAACGTACGTGATGATTTAGAAAGTTAAGATAAGATTCTCAATAGATTGTAAGAACTGACTGAAGAATTTACACAAAGACACCGTTGAACTTATCTCACTGTAAACATCAAAATTAGTATGACCAATTCGCGCGTTCCCCTATCGCAGTCAAATTAGAAATCAACAATTCCGTTCGTCTCCTTTTTAGAAGCTATACATCTGTATTTTTAATGAGTTGAAAGACCGAAGACGTTAACATAACGAAGTCTAAAAATGTCATTCCACCCTCTGTTTATAGATGATCAATAAAATTATAGGAGGAGACCGTAATCAACGGGAAGCATAAAAACTTTACTGACTGACTACGCACAACGCTAAGAAGAAAAATATTGGGTAGGACCATAAGGGGGGACTATTTTTAACTATCCAAAAATATACGTGGCTTAATAATTAAAACACTTTTAGTTTTTCGAGTGAGTGGACGATTATCGCTGGCCGTTACAAAGATATAATTATTTATACAATTGATAACGCTTTAAGTTATTAATTAATTAAAAGGGAAGGTTAAGAGTTTCATAAAATTATCAGCAGATCCCTGTCAGAGGCTCAAACATTCATTCTGCTTGTAGACGTGATGTTAACAAACAGAATAAACCTCAAGCGGTCGGAGATATCGATCTTCGATATAAGATTTTGATCTAATTGATGAGCTAAAGTTGCAACTGGCAATAAATTTATAGAAGAGCGCGGATTGAGTAAAATAATACCCGGTTATGCGTACAAGCCTTTCAACGGCACCTACACACGGTAAGGGCCAATTTTCTAAGCAAATTACGCGATGCCTGTATTTAGAACAAATGTGCATAAATCTGCCTGAAAAATACCATACCGATATGGATTTTGCATTGAAATTCAGTGCATTTGTTCGAAATGAAACGCGCTACCTCCAAATTAAAACTTTCAACAATACGAATACGCACCCGGTTTCCGTAATTAACGTGAAATCATCACACGTTTTCAATTACAAGTTCGGCTAATTAAAATATAACAACAACGGCCTGTTGGAGAAAAGTTCTACGGAGCCTGATGTTAAATATTTATACTTTCGAGTGGACATCGTTCGGATTAGAAGGTTAAAAGGCGAAGTTGGGGCAGTTAAGTGTCGGATCGTGTACGTTATGATTAATTGATGATTGGAAAACTGCACAAGTTAAATAGTTGCATGTGTTTACGGTTAAAAACGTAATTTCGGCGAGAAGTTCGGTCCGCTTTCGGTTGCGCCACAATCATACCTACACTTAACTTCCGCCGATAAAAGTCTTTGAGATATAGTATCCAGCAAGTTAGAGATTATTTATGCCTTATCTGTGTTCGCCAATTTATCCGTAATGTAGCAGGTAGGTGGCACGCAATTATGCAACAATCTTTAAAATGCCCGAGAAAAAACCCAAACACCCTCGAAAAATCCTCGTGAGTACGTGTTATGTAAGTACACTGAACGATCGTTTACCTACCCTCCCCCGAAACGTTAACCGATTTGGATGATTTCGTCCGAGATCTAGTCCTTAGCTATTTGTTACCGAAAACGGAATTCGAAAATTCGCACTCGTTCTCAAGTTATCGCGCGGAGGGGCACATGTGGCACACAGGAGGCACATAAGAGAATTGTGGAGATGAAAACCCACATAAAAATGAGCACGATTGAACCAGTTTTGTCTATAGTCCGAACATACAAGTAATCAACTTGGATAAATTCTTAAAAAACTAATTGAAAACAGTTACCTTTTAACATGGTTCAAAAGTGTGACAACACGTAGGTACTCTGTATATAATAAAATACTTTTTTTGCTTCCTTATAGCATGAAAATTATTACCTCCCAGGCTCGTTTTGAATTAAAATGCTGAAGAAATGTTCTTACCTTTGCAGCGCGCTTTGCATATTCCTTGAAGATGTCGAAAACTTTTTTTAATGACGCCCACCCCCCTCTAACCATTTTACAAGATAGAGGAAAATAAAAGAAACATTTTCTCCATTTCTCCATTTTACGGCGTTGAAATAGGTTTCGTGTGAAACTGGCCCGATATTTGTTACTTTTCCAGATACAGTCACTTGCCATTCTTATCTGTCCATCGGATATGTAAAAAAACAAGGAATTTTGCTTCTGGAACATTTCTTGACCAGAAATCTTACTCTTGCTTCACTCCACAGAAAGTGGTGAAATAAATACATTATACCTATTGAACTGTACCAAATTTCATAGACCTCCGTAAAATTTACAACCTTTTTACAAATTCAAAAGCCGTTCCCAAAAAAGTAGATAAAGCTCTGCTAAATAATCGCTTAATTAAAGGTGGGTAACAAAAATTAAAGATGTAAAAGTTTGTAATTTTAAGAAAAAAGTTCACATTTTAAGCTATGAAATTTGGCACCTGTTCCGACATGGTGCCAAGCTTGTCTGCCCCTGCAACTAGCTATTTAGCAAAGGGATAGATAACTCGCACTGAAAAAGGGACAGATTATACCCCTGAGTTCAAATTACTTACCTTTGTGGCTAATGCGAGTTTGGAACGAAAACACAAAAAATCAATGAAATATAGAAATTATCTATTTAACGCCTGAATGGGCAACTCCTACTCATATGGGTTTGCTTGTGCTGAGGTCGACCCCAAATATTCTAAACGTGTTTTCACACCCATGGAGCTTAGTAAAGACGGAAAAAATGGTCCGGTCATTGGCAATCAACATTTTCGGCATACAGCGCCTAGGGGGCAGCCCCGCCATCTAACGGGAGTTCCAGAGGCAGATGACAGTGGCGCCATGTCGTATCATTAAGAGGAAAGGTTTTAGAACATGCGCCAATTTTCATAGCTTTACTAAAAATTGCGAACTTTGCCCCACTTTTGAAGCTAAACACCCAGACTAAGGGCGGAACTCGCAACGAAACATTTTGGGGCCTTAGTTTATTTGGAAAAATATTTGTTTTGTTAAATCACTCAATTACATACTATAACACACTTTATATAAGTCAGAGATATACAGATCAACTAATGTCCACAGACCTCGAGACAGACCTAATCTGGATTACATATCAGATGGGATAGTGGGGTGGCCTTAATCGAGTCAAATATCGTTTGACTTGTTGACTCAATTGACTTTTCCGTAACTTGATTTTGAGGCACGACCAAAGGGAAAACAGCTTTAAAATTTTTGTGTACAGTGTGTCCCGAAGTGTGTCCTATTAATAACGGTCACGGGCCATATCTGTGGAACGGTTAATTGCACAGTGCAGCGTGGAAAAAATTTTTGTTAACAAAAGAGGCCAAGAGAAGTTATTTTTAAGTTTCTAGGTTTGCCGATAGAGAGCGTACGATTCATGGTAGAGAAATGATTAATTTTTTTTTCCTAAAATATACCCTATGAATTTTGCATCGTTTTGACGCAGCAATGTTTAGTGGGTATATTTAAAGAAAAAAAATCATTTGGCTACTTAACCCTGCATCGTACGCCCTCTAGCGACAAATCTAAAAATTGAAAATAATTTCCAGTGAATTTTCATGGTTTCTTGTTTTAAAAAAACCTTTTTCTCCAAGTTGTGCAATTAAGTGCTCAAAAGATATGGCATGTGGCCATTATTATTAGGACACCCTGTACATAGGTTGGCATTTTTTGTGTTTTTTCTAGTTTTATTTATTTCATAGAGCGGAGTAATAGCATTGAATAACGAATTTTACACTCAACGCTAATAGCTACTCTTTTTAGTTAACCCACCCCTCAAACGCAGTCACGCGTTACCTGGCATTTGAAAATCCCTTGTAGTTCACGCCACGGCCACTGACTGTACCGCAAGTCTGTGCTTTAGTTTCATATATATTTTTATTTACAAAATATTGCTTTTTTGTACCTACACCCATTCTGTGTGTGTGAGCGAAAAATTTGCGCTTTTTATTTCTTTGAAAAAAGAACTAGTACAGAATATACTCGTAAACTAGAAAATTACAGATAGTTTATTTTCAACATTTTGCAGTTTTTGCATTGAAATCAATGGGAAATGTCATACACGCGAAAAAGGTATCAAGTTCACGTCCTACGCATCGAATCAGTGCACATTTCCAAATAAAAGTCAGTAATACGCAACTATTTTGACATTTGAAACGTTTGCATGTACCTATATAATTCCCATTTTAAAATTTTTTTTTATGTTTAGTCGTTAGTGAACGAGGTTTCAGCCAAGGCTGCTCTACGAACCCAACCCACTATACATTCACAAATGTCCATGCCCAAACCCGGATCTGAACCAGAACCTCGCTACCGTAGTCGACCTTCCACTCCACGCCGTGCCGGCAATGCGCCATGCATCAAGCTAAGACGTTTCCACATTTTTCCAACGAAATCGATGCATAAATAACAGATTTGGCACCTTTTGACTCTCACTTGATAAGATCAATATAAATTTTATACCTACTTGACTATGCACACTATACATACGTAAACGCACACACCAAACAACGATAATTAAGGGAATAAATTGTAGCGGACACGGACAGATAGGTACGAAGCCGTACACGGGCCACATATACACTTGGTGTTCTTCTTCTACAAAAAAGTGAAAATTTCGCCAAAAAAGTGAACATTTCTACAAAAAAGTGGAAATTTCTACAAAAAAGTGGAAATTCTCATAAAAAAGTGGAAATTTCGACAAAAATATTTGATGGCCTTTAAAATGATGGGTCACTCGATGGGGCGGCGGGGGAAGGTCAAATTTCTGCTTTGTTGTCGCCGCTTTCACTTTTTTTCGAAATTTTCACTTTTTTGTCGAAATTTCCACTTTTTTGTTGAAATTTCTACTTTTTTGTGGGAATTTCCACTTTTTTGTAGAAATTTTCACTTTTTTGTGAAAATTTCCACTTTTTTGTCGAAGTTTCCACTTTTTTTGTCGAAATTTCCACTTATTTTTGGAATAAGAACACCAAGTTTGTGTATGGCCCGTGTTCGGCTTCGTAGATAGGTAGAAATTAGAGAAACAACATTTTATGACTCAAAGTGAATAACAATAAAATTAAGATATTCAACTAATGAAAATGCAATGTTATGATACCGGTTTATACAACAAATAAAAATTAAAATCGTTTTTCGAGCTATTTTGAAAACTGAAAGCGGATTTTGATTTACTTCAAGGCCCTCGAGATTTGTATGAAGGTATTCCGCACTATGTGGAACTTTGTTATTATTGAAACTATGAAGTCAACAAATATGAATCATTTGTTTTCTCAGAATTGTCCAAATCAGAAAAACCATTGAATCTACATTATTCAACAGAATAACATTTTTTAAATGAAGCCAATTCATTCAGGATATATAACCACTCCCAAACATTCAATATAAATTACCAGATTCATTATCGCGCTGGAATTTTTTAAACGTGAGGGGCGACGCTGCTTCTTAACTCGGTGATGCACCCACACGAGATTGATTCGGTTCGAAGGATCATGAACTTCTTTCATTTGGGAGACTGATATACCACCGAGTTGAAAAACATGCCCAGTTGCAAGCAATGAGTTTCGGAACTTTTCAAAATGTTTGGTGCAAAATCATTCTCACTAAGCATTGAGTGAATTACTCAAGAAGCAAATACAACCACCCCTGATACAACACAGATGGGATGAGCCCAGAACATGCAAAAGTTCTGGTTTGGACAAACACAATTTCTAAAATACAAAAAGAGGCTAAGCCTTCGTACTACTTTAAACGCATTATTGCGCTTTTTATCTAATAAACAGTATAATCTTTGCGCAATAACAATAGGTAGGTAACCGTTGTATTTGCAATAAAGAGAACTGCGAAGTAATAAAGTTGGTCATATCAGTGATAAATTCACAGATAGCAATGGTCATTTATGATAGTGCCAAGTTATCTCGAACCAATACAGGTGATTAATGTCCTTGGTACCTAAATACGCATTATAATTTCGCTAATACTGATTTTCGTATGTAAGATTTGTCATAAAATTGAAGAAGAATTAATTTTAATTACCTAATTATTGCTAATTATTTGTAGTGACCGATTATTAATATAAGTATACTGGCCGCCATAAGTACATAAACGCCTTCAGGTGAACTTTTATCAATTTTGATGAAACTTCAACTTCAGGACACTAACACTTGTATTTATTTCGAAATAAGAAACTATGAAATTTCTCTTTCGAACTGTATATTGTCGTACGAGCTACCACAATAAAACGATTTGCACCTTTCTACAAAGGCTCAAAGCAGAGGTTTCAAACTCTCAAGTAAGCGAACGGAACTCACTGAAGTATTAGCTTCATTCTTCATAAAAATTAATGGCAACTGCTTTTTTCTACAATACAATCATAAGCAAGGTGAGGGAAACATTTACTCAACAAGCTACTGGTACAAAGAGAATAAGTAATCAAATTGAAACCGTGATCATAAATTCAAGACGGCTTTGTCTTGGTACGGGTTTTTGGCTGCTTGAGGACTAAAATAAACTGTTTCAAACCAATATAGAGAATTAGCGACAGACGGACGGACAGAAAGTCCAAATGACCAAAATTTAATCAGTTGTCGACCATTGTCTACCTATTACTGGAAACAGAATTGGAAAATTCAAAACCGTTCGCGAGTTATCATGGTCGCAGACAGGTGAACGAACGGACAAAAAATCCAAAATCATGAACGATCTGGGTCGCTCGTAAATAATGAACATAATTTGATAATATAATCAGATGTTGGGTTAAAAAAAATGTTACCTATACTTGTATTACCCTTAGCTTGGTTTTAGACTGCGTTTAGCCACATTTTTATATTAAACCCTCGTGCAAATCATTTTTGATTCTGAATAATACTTCCATTACCCTGCTCTTAATTTTAGACTGTGTTTGATGTGGAGTTGTGGATTTTATTTCCTTCATATGTGAATTATTTCCATCGTGGGGAGGGATGTTAAATCTCACCCCCTTACACCCTCTTGCAAGTCTTTTTCGTTTCTGAGTCTTTTAAACCACATTTGTAGGAGGCTATTTACTTATTACACTTCGTAGTAAGTTATCGGGGTAGATCTCACCCCGTATAATTGTATTTTTTTAATAATAAATTATGTGTCTATGTTTCTCTAGAATTATCCTTAATATTAACAATTATAATAAAAACATCAATGAAAAGGGGGGGGGGGGGGTAGATTGCCGTCGCCAAACGTCGAAGGTTGAGCCAATCCGCCCCTGAAGGAACCTTTAGTTTTGTTTAACTTTGCCTATCTTCAATGTGTTACTGTTTGCGTTTTATCTGTCCGTTTGCCAAAATATTTAGTAAGGAGGAGGCACTAAAAAGGGGTGCATTTGCATAGTTTACCTTCTTTTATTTTATGATCCCTAATAATCATTGACTTTGTTTTGCTTTCAGAGTTCGTAAAATGTGAGGATTTCATTCCAAACGAAAATCATCAGTAGTTGATTGCAGATTTTATATCCTTTATTCTGGGTTAAGTAACAGCAAGAGTAAAAGTTAAATAAATACATCTACTATGAAACATTAAAAAAATAGCTTACGGGGTGTTTTTTGGTAGATCCAAAGTTACAAAACTTCATATTAAAAATCTCACTTTTTTTAAATGGAACACCCTGTATATTTTTCTGTCATCTTTTAGCTCTTCCAAAAACCTTCAACTTTCAATTTGGTAATAGGTTCCTGATAACAATGAATGAAATGGAATTAGCGAACAAGTTTCGATTTTAATGAAGAACATCCAGAACCTATACAGGGTGTTTCTAAGTATGACACGAAGTGGTTTATTTTATGACTAAAAGTTCATGTGAGTAAACAAAGATCCGAAAACGTTTCGTTACCGCGTTACAGGGTGTTTAATTTCACGATTACATATGATTACACATCCACACACAAGATACAATAATTTCAAATGCAAACTGTCAAACTATCAAAAACAAGAGATTATCCAAATATCGGCATTTATTTTTGACAATTATGGCATTTGTTTCAATATAATGACTCTCGTCAAATGCTCCTTTAAAAATCCATCTCTGGAATCGTTTCTAGTAGAATGAGTCTATTTTCCTAGATTATATTACCATAATTGTGAAATCCTTGTACGAAAAAGACATTGCAACAAATTTCAATTCATTCGAGTTTCCCAGGCAATTTCCCATAAAGATGCAATTATTAGGTATCTATTATAATGAACCCCAAAGCGTACATACTTTTCCCATCCAGATTGTGGTGCACTACAAACGTTAAAGCAGAATAATCATTGAACTACAGATAAACAATAATTTTAAAAATGGAAAGGAACAATAAACGAAACCTGTTTTTGTCTGAATTGTCCGAGTTTTTAATAAGCTCTTCCTTGTCCGATTGGTAGTAATAAAAAAGTCCCGCGGTGACATTATATACGTACAACCAATGAATTGTGCCCCATCGCCATGTTTAAATACACTATTTTCCTTTAAGGTAAGTTCGCAGAGTACTTTATTTTTAGACGGCTGATGAGTGCAATTAAACGCAATAAAGATATCTTTTTGGGCACCAATTTCTAAATAACAAACATTCCTAACTGTAAAACTTAAATCCAGAAGCATTATTTTTATACGCGCCCATAAAGCAATTATAAAAACTCCGGCTAATTAGTGAAGATTTTACGACATCGGCCATGTGCAACGAGCTTAATTTTTTCAAATTCCGAACCCCAATTAAAAGCTTTAACAAAATCGATTGAGCTGTCAGCATGTAAATTGATCCTCTTCTTTACACTTTTAAATGTAAATTCATATTTAGTCGCCTTTCCCATTGAATCGTGACTAAGAGCATTGGCTAACGGTTCACGGTGCAATCAATAGCTCGACTTTTACTTAGGAAAATGGAGCCGTACGGATGGATAAATAAAATTAGGTTTGCCAACTCAATGCGCGGCATATGTGGACATTACACATCGGTCTCCCTTCTTATCTTATCGTCCGTATGACCCACCAAGCCCGTTCTTATCGCAGTGTAAATATTGCTCACCTGGATGGCTATGTAAAGTTAGAAGCATCCGGTACAGTTTTTAAAATAATGTACCTACACGCCAAACAAGTGAATTTCAATCATATATATTTGCAATTATCAAGTTCGAGATAATTCCGTAGGAACTGTATTGGAACACTTTGTCCATTAAAAAAGTCATGACGATAAAAACTGAAATTAACCAATTTTCGCATTTAGCTCCTAATACAATGTCTCGAATTTTGTAGTTTTGAAGGTGCGTCTCTAATCTACTTCTCGTCCATATCGTACTTATGGATAATATAGCAGAGAGGCTCAAGAATTATAGATGTTTGCCATTGACAAATAAAGTCCAGCAAAAGATAAGCCGACGGGCGACGGCATATTTTCGAGCTGCCAATACGAGTGGGTACTATAAAACTCGCTATGGGCTCGACTTGTTCTTTTAAAAGACAGCAACATGCTCACACACGAAATTCATATATGGTGAAATGAAGTTCAATTGTTGAGTTAATAAAACGTGTGTCCGTCATTGTTCGGGTAGAAAAGAAAGGCGCCAAAAAATACTATGCCCAACTGCTCAGAGTTCAGACGTTTGCTCCGGGCAAAAAGGTAGCACACTGGTCTGTCACCAGGTGCACAAAAATTTGAAAAAGGAATATTAGAGCATTAAACGGAGACCAAAATTCCATTACACCAAATACTTCTCGCGATATTCGAATTCAAATTTGCACACACATCATACTCTGACTATGTTACGACGTTTCGTTCTCCAAAATATACCATATCTCCGGTCGAATGTACCGTTGGATGCGTCTCAGGGAGACCTACCACTTTCCCTTTGTGTGCACCGACTTCCGACACCCCGTTCTCAAGAGATTCACATATGAAGTTTTGACCCTACCAGCGGAATTTCATAAAGATTGTTCCGTAAATCAGATAATCATCGCATATCAGTAGATAGTTTGTACACCGCTCGAACTTAATTAAATCAGCTCGCATTCCGGAAAACGACTTTCAATCAGGCTCATATTCAATAGCATTGATCCTTTAACTCATATAAATCGATTGGCGAAGTTTCCACATCGCTGTCTCTTTTCATTCACGAGTTAGGCAAGGAACGGGCAGATAGACAGACGGACAGTCGTACAAAACCATCACATAAGGGCAATCTTTTTCTTTATTTTCCTAAAAACTGAGCTGCTATTGCAGAAAAAACCGCACCTTTCTACGAATGTTGAGTGCTGAGAGCTCACGTACAGGGTGAGTCAACTTATTGCTTTGCAGATAAGATTTTTCGATAGAGTGCTTTTGTATTATGATATAGCTGAATATTCTCCACATTTTAAAAATGTTTGGAATTATACAGGGTGCGCCCACAAAGTAGAGGGCGCCAAGATGGTACATTTTTTTAAAATTGAATTTGAATGCATTTTTGAATTCTACGTGTAATTAATTGTACGAGATAGATAAAAATTGCCCTTTTTTGCATGGCCACCTAACTATTATGTAAATTACATATAACGTATTTAAGATTAGAATAGAAAGGAAAACCAAGATATTTCGAAAACTATCAGAGATAGGTATAGGACATTATTATCAAAAGTGGAAAGTTTTTGGAGGAAAGATGACAGAAAAATATACGGTGTGTTCCACTTAAAAAAAAGTGAGATTTTTTAATATGAAGTTTTGCAACTTTGGACCTAGATACCAAAAAAACACCCTGTAAGATATTTTTTTAATGTTTCATAGTAGATGTATTTATTTGACTTTTACTTTACCCAGGATAAAAGATATATAAAACTTGGAATCAACATTTAAGTAATAATCTTGACAATATACTGACGCTTGCAAATGCCCAATTTTCTTACAAATCTAATTATCTTTAATAATAATAATAATAATAATACAGGCTCACAACATACTAAAATATCTCCAGCAAAAACCCAAGCAACCTCTCAAATACAACCTCAAGAACAAAGAAACACCATAAATACAACTAACGCAACATGCACTACAAAGACAGGTCCACCCGATAAAATTACACGCCCTAGCACAGTTAAAAAACACATAACTCCTTCTTCACAGAAACACACCACATTTTCACAACCCACTCGTATTCAACCGCAACGCAAAAACCTTAACAGAACTACAGGCTCACAACATACTAAAATATCTCCACCTAAAACCCAAGCAACTTCACAAATACAACCTCAAGAACAAAGAAACATCATAAATACAAGTAACGCAACATGCACTACAAAGACAGGTCCACCCAATAAAGTTACACGCCCTAGCACAATTAAAAAACACATAACTCCTTCTTCACCGAAGCACACCACGTTATCACAACCCACTCGTATTCAACCCAAACGCAGAAACCTATACAGCACTACTAGCTCACAAAATACTGTAATATCTCCATCAATAACCCAAGCAACCTCACAAATACAACCTCAAGAACAAAGAAACACCATAAACACAAGTAACGCAACATGTACTACAAAGACAGGTCCATCCAATAAAGTTACACGCCCTAGCACAGTTAAAAAACACAATACTCCTTCTTCTCAGAAACAACCCACTCGTATACAACCGAAACGCAAAAACCTTAACACAGGCTCACAAAATACTGCAATATCTCCACCAAAAACCCAAGCAACCTCACAAATACGACCTCAGGAACAAAGAAACACCATAAATACAATTAAAAAACACAAAACTCCTTCTTCACAGAAGCACACCACGTTATTACAACCCACTCGTATTCAACCCAAACGCAAAGCCAAAGAAACACTTACACAATAAACTCCATTTAATAAAATTACAGGAATTATTATAATGATTTTTTTTTGTTTTGTTTTCCTCTTTCCTGATAGCGTTGGCTATTGTGCCCATCAATAGGTATGTTGGTAAGTACGAATTACATTATCCCTAGATGTCCAATGTACGTGTGTGATTTTTTTATTTTATTTTTTATTTTTTTTTTTATTTTTTTTTTATTTTTTATTTTTTTTTTTAATGACCCTACATAACTTCACCAGACACAGACACAGACACTAATCGTTACTTGATTTTAATCCGTGCGATTAGTTAACCAGGCTAGACCTGAGTTCTCACAAGAAACACCGATAATAATAATAATATAAATTTATTAAGGGATAGGAGAAGCCATAAGGCCATTAGTATCCCCCCTCTACAAACTTGGTCGCATCAGATATAACAAAACAAGTTAACAATATTATGAAATACAAAGTAAATATAACAAAAAAAAAAGTAAAAAGTAAGTAAAACAGTATAACAAGAAAAACGAAAACATAATAGCTCTGTACGTATAAATTTACACATTAAACATAAAAAAACATGTTCAGAGTCCTGCAACAAACAAAAACACTTGCGATCGAAACCATTACAGAACCTGGTGTGTCTAACATCTTCTGGCAGCTTGTTCCACAATTTGGCCGCTTGTATATAAAAGGACGATGCTCCAATGCTTGTCTGAGCCTTAGGAATATAAATATTTGAAGTCCTAGTACCGTAACAATGGAAACTACAGAGTGCCCGAAAGTTTGTGTAGAGATAAAGCGGTATTCGATTAAGAATGATTTTATGCAGAAGTCTTAGCATGTGGTATATTCGATTGGTTCTCATATTTAGCATATTATGATGTTTAAGTATAGGTTGTATATGATCACTACGTTTAAGATTACACGCAAAACGTAAACAGTGATTTTGAATTTTTTGTATTTTATAAGACAATTGTTTTTTGAGTCCCTGATAACACACATCACCATATGTTAAATGAGGTAGTATTAATTGTTTTACCAGCTTTAGTTTAATGTGTGTACACAAAAGATTTTTAGCCTTATATAAGGTTCTCAGTTTATATAGTGATTTTGAACAGATAAGTTTAATGTGAGGTTCCCAGGTTAAAGTTCGATCCAGAGTTAAACCAAGGACTCGCGCAGAGGTTGCAAATTCTACACAGACACCATTTATTTTCACAGCTTGTGTTTGTTCTTGAAAAAATCTTTGTATGCCTATCTTTAAAACAACTACCTTTCGGATATTAACCATATAATAAAAAAAGACGTACAATTACACGTAGAATTCAAAAATGCATTAAAATACAGGGGGTTCTATATAAAAAATGTACCATTTTGGCACCCTACTTTGTGGGCGCACTCTGTATAATTCCAAATATTTTTAAAATGTGGAGAATATTCAACCATACAAAAGAACTCTATCGAAAAATCTTATCTTCAAGGCATTAAGTTACTCCGCGTAATCGTTGACTCACCCTGCACACTCCACTTAAATAGTGAATCGAATACTTTCGAAGATAACCGGAAAAAAATGAAATTCGCTAATCGTGTTGTTTAAAACAAATTACACTCTCACTTCCTCGCGGAAACTTTTGATGCTCTACAAACTGGCAGTATTAGCGTTGAAGTCCAATGTTTCGGTTTCTGAGGAATACGTCAACTTGAAATTTTTAAATACGGATCTGCATTTCTATTTTGAAAAAGCTCGTCAAACTGAAAGAGACATGATTCACACGGACAGACAGACGGCCGCCATCGACTCTCCTATAAAGCTTCTACCCCAAATCCACTCGATGCCACACCGAGGTTGAACGCTGGCTAAACGGCTTAACCGATTGTAACCAAATTTGGTAAATAAATAAATAAATTCGTAGACATAACGAAGGACTTTTAGTCAGAATCGCGCATGCTCAGGTGTGCGGGTGGTATCTGTGTTAGCCACAGCCAATGTTTTAGTTTACTGAATTACAGCAATATAATGGAGGCCCCTATAATACTTTGCTTTTTAAGAAGCAATCGTCTTTGTTATATGACCCAAGTGGAATATAACATTTCCTGATGTCTTCAAACTGATATAATCTGGCTTTTGTGTTATTGACATATAGCGATATGTTCAAAAACGTCGGCTATAAATCGGAGATATTCCGAAAAGTACATCTTCGAAAAATTTGCAGAATTTCTTTCATGGATATTTTCTACATTTTCAAAATATTCCACACCACTCTGAAATTATGGTATGCAACCATCCATTAAGTAATTATTTTGTAATATAGTATCACGTGTTCAAATACACTTTAGCCACTAACGAGTTACGACGACTTTTAAATATCCTAACTAATAAGAAAATGCGCCTGCAAAACCCTTTAACTTACTAGCGGGACACTAAAAAAAAACTTCAGGGAATATGATCCCTGAAAAAATATCACCCTGTAGATTCTTACTGCCATGGACACGACCAATGGTGTAAGCTATTCAGCGTAACTTATATTCCAAACTTGAGCTAAATATCTCAAAAACTGCAAGGGATATAAAGGAAAAAATTTAATTATAACACCCTGTAGATCGGTGAAACATATACATAAAAATTTACATTACTCTGATGGTGTTTAGATGGGGAGAATATTCTTTGTTATCAATACGGAATCCAAAAATGAAATGTTCGGCGTTTCCATACCAGCAAATCTTTTGCGACACGGCATTGCACCGAATTTTGGATCACTAACGGTGAGAGCCGATGTGAGAGCTACCTCCAATAATTTCGTCAATACGAGAAGTTCGTTTGAATGTTTTAGGCATGAAATTGTAGATAATTGATCAGATTGTCGGGTGGCTTTCTTTTATTGTCATTCATAATTCCACACTTTTCTGACAGTAGCTTTAGTAAGTGGCGATTTTCGGTAATGGTCTGGAACCCAATGAGAGAGGCCAATAAAATATTAATAGTTATTTATATTATAAATATTATTTACCAAATTGAACTTTCTACAACAAGTTTTTATACTTGTACTAATCTGTTTCAATTTATCTACTTTTTGTATTGTAAAATGACTTCTCGATCGTTACACAATTTACAGTTGGATTATTTCTAAAAAGATCGCTAAAGTAAAAACAAGCAATTGAATAATAATTACTTGCATTAAAGTTGATAATTATTCATTTGAGTTCCCCTGTCGATAGCATAGGGAAAAACTTCATATGATTCGGATACAATGTATTTAACAATCAACAGTCACTTTGCCGTTGTTATTGTTTAATTATGACCTGTTTATTATCCTTACAGCTGTCACAAGAAAGCTCCTCTGAAATGCAAAACATGACGCTAATAATATCTGTTTTTGTACACTTCGAAGAGCTGCAGCATTGTATAAGCATGAGCTCATTAACTTTACTTTCAGGCGAATATTAAAAAAGTAGTAAGACTTTAACCAAGCGGTTTGTTATTGAGCACAAGGAAGTTAGGGGGAAATAAAATTTAAAGCAAATCTCCTGTGACCTTTAAAATTTGCAGGTCAGGCTATGGTGGTCCGAGCCTCAAGAAATCGAAGTTCCGGCTGGCTACGCTTCGGCGGACTTCCACGCTTAGCGTAGCTCCGGTGGCATATTGTCCAGTTTAGGTCAGGACAATCCAGGGATAATAAATTTATACTTGCAATATAGAAAAGACGCATAATTATACTTTTAACATGCATTATAGTCGTACAATTTTCTTATTTATGACCGCAAATAGGCGTGATGCATGCTTGACCACAGTTTAACCCGAGTACAAACTGTTACTTTTTATTATCATTTTCTACCTACTGCAAAAATTTATTAAAACCTCATCGTTAAACCAAATGCCTCGGAGAATATTAAAACATTCGCACGTATATAATGCTTACAATTGCGGACATAAATTATATTTTTATAGACACCTTCCTAGTGTTTTTAGTGCTTTGAAATTACCAGACGACCTGAAACACAATAATCCTACATTAATCGAGCCGGACACGAATTTTAGTCAAACATTTCAAACCCCTTCATAAATGTAGTAAATATTGACTAGTCCGATGTCCCTCTTTTGAGCATGTTATACTAATTAGGGACAGAATATATAGTTTTATCCTTCATGGTACTCTAATGAAACATCCCAACGAAAGGAATTAATTTCTACCAACCACAGTCCTTCTCCTCGATCCGTTATCAGTTATAATTCCTCATATTTCAAAAGCGGATTGTCGGAGGAGGGTACTTACAAAAGGCTATTGGAAATTCTGAACGAAATATTATTGCTGATGTCAAAACTTGGAAACGGGCGCGTCGGAGGATAGTACTTGCAAAGGCAAAATGAATCATTTGGACAAGACATATCTACTGCTGAAGTCGAAACATACGTGTAAATATCTCTAAAATGGAGTGTCGTGGGAAGGTACTTACAAAAGGAAAATACAATATTGCGGAGAATTTCTATAAGGGCTTGATTCTGCTTGCATTATATAGCGTGCATTTTGAATGTGTTCCAGGCGGTCTGTGCATGTTTATGTGTAAAGAGCCCCCCCCCCCCTACCAAGAAGGTAAACATAAATGCTTATAACCCAATTATTACTAAGCCATTTCCGTTTAAAAAAATGCGCTATATCTGTACAAGAGTTGTGCATAATTTCCATTTGTTTCCTATTTGCAAATTGGTTCTCAAGTGACGTACAATGTAGCACACAAATCTTTATTGTGCAACTTAACAGTATCTGCTTATGGAAAAATGTCCGAAACTAAAGATACCTACCTTATTCCAGGAATCGCTTTCATCTTGTTTCCACTTGAACATATTAGTGACAAAAACCTTATATTTCTCTCAATATTTTTTGTCCATTCTCCGAGATCTAAGACATACCTACTGTTGTCGTCTTTTTTAGCGCAATATTATGCTCTTAACCTTGCCCTTAACATTATGGCAATGTAGTTGGGAAAAAACTATACCTTTTCCTACTAAGATTGCTGTCTGAATACTTTTTAAATAATTTCGCCAAGAGAATGACCTGACAACGTTTGCTTCTTTATTACTTCCAGCAGTAGTCAAATTGGGAATCACCTAAAACGAGACCTAAAAGGTGTACCAATGCCTATACTTATTTCGCTCGTAAAATATCTAAAACACTGTGATTTGGACTAACTATACCTTCTAAACCCAGCGATTCTCAGGATTTTTTAACTGGAATAGCATTCTGACTAATGCGACTATAGTCTGGATCGCCAGAGCTGAATATGATGTTCAGTCGACATTTACGGGTTTCAAATTCAGTTCAGCAGTAAACATCTTAAAATATCCGTAACTGTCCAGGGATTGCCGAACATGTCCGTAACTTGTGTAGAAGATAAGAATTTAGTTTCAATAGTTTGCAAGTGTGCTCATGATCAAAGATACTTTATTTTATGCATCCTTGCATAATTTTTATTACCATACGTGCATAACATATTGCAAAAGTTTAGGCCATACAAATACGGGTCCTAAATGATGAAATAGTCTTCAATTGAGAATATGGTCAATTATTATTATTATTCATTACTGTTTTCATGGTAATTCTCTGAATTTCACTTATTGTACTAGTAATTGATCAACGGTATAATAAGTATTTTAAAAAATGTATGGTACAGGATGTAATTTCAATTTTTCCTCAATGGAAACATTAGATACATTTTATATAGGTACAGGATAACACTATTATCAGACTTGTTCTGTTTTTTTTTTCGTTTAATCATATCAACAAATTTAGTACATTTTTACTCGTATTATACAGGGTATTCCTAAATATGATGTAAATACGGAAGAGGTTAATTCATTGGGTTTATTTTATTACTAATAGTTCATATAAACATAGGCCTGCAAACTCTTTGTTACCGATCTATACAGAGTGTTATAGTTCTATCGTATATTTTACAATGTGAACCTTTAATTTATGCAAACACAAGTTACAATTTTTTCTCGATAACGGTCACAGAAACAAAAAAATGTTCTGTGGCTAGCACAGATACCATCCGCACACCTGCTCATGTGTGTTCTGCCCAAGAGCTTTTCAACTCTTCAACTTTGGCGCCAATCGGTTCAGCCGTTTAGCAGGAATGAAAGTACAGACGGACCGCTAGACCGATATCATCCAGATTTTGTTTGATTCGGATTCCTGGTGTTTAAAAACGCGAATTTCCGTAAAAACTGCGAGTTCATTTTTACCCCCACCTTACTAACGTGCGCGTGGTAAAAAAACCAAATCAGAAAATGAAATTCTTGCTTCTCAATCGATCGGGGGTGCACCGAAAAACAGTTCATGGATAGAAAATGGAACATGGCCCCCGGAAGATTCTCACTACCATTGACATGACCAACGATGTAATCCCTTCAGCGTAAAAACTGCAGAAGAATATTGTGAACATCCTGTAGATCGGTAAAGGGCTTATTTTTATATGACTTTTTCATCATAAAATAAGACAAAGAACACCCTGTATACCTATGGGAAAAAATGCAGATTATTGAACATTGTACGTAACTGTACAACTATGGTTCTCAGTTTTGTTTTTGAAAATAAAAGAAACTATTGTTTTTTTGTATTCCTTATAGACTGTACCCTGAAAAACACTGCCCGTATGAAGTTAACAATAACCAATCAACAATAAATTTTGCATATTTCTTGTAAAGTTAGCAATAACAATGGGCAAATTTAATAATATGCATATCAATAAATAATCCTATTTAGCGGTTTCGAGATTGTGAAGATTAGATCAAATATTGTGATTGATATTAAACATATTATATCATTCCTCAAAAATACCCATAAAACCATATAGGCTTTATTCGAGAGGGAAACCAGCTCTGTTGTTTTGTACAAATATTTCCTCATAAAGAAATTATGTTTTTCTGAAACTACTTTAGAAATAAATACTTTCGTCTCTAAAACTGGTGAATAAAATGTGATTTACCTCTCTAGTGAAGAAAGTAAAAAAACAATTGCTAGGATAATCTTGATAATCACATTTTAAATTGATACTCGTATATAGTTTGCTATGTGCCAAACGTCATTTTTGCATACGATCATTTTTCAATTCTGATTGTAGTTTCAGAAAAAATGATGTGTAAAACTTGAGAAGAAAGTGTTTTTCCAACTCTCGATCAATTGACACATGAGCGTAGCTTTGAACTCGAGTTGAAGAACTCCACTTTCCTCTCTAGTTATACAAATAAGTGTTTCTTTTCAGTTTATATTTCCTTATAGTTCCTAAGTAACGAGTGATAAAAAATGAGTTGCTTTCGAGTCGCCTTTGGAAGTTCAAAGGTGACTCGATAGCAACTCATTGTTGATCGCATATTATTACCTCGTATTTCCTCCTACTACCCCAACATTTTTTACTGGAATTGAGGTTATATTTACCAGCAATGCCTTGATATGACCTGGATTCTGGATTTGCTCCATAATTCCTTATCCTCGTATCCCTTCATTTTCCCCGTATTATCTCATAATACCCAAATTTCTTCCCAGTTCACCTTATGTCCTCATACCGCCCCATTATCCCTTCATATCATCCAAACTTTTGACAATACTGCCTTAGTGGTTTCCCCCTCGGCTTTATTTTTTCGAAAAAATCTGCACGAAAGTGAAGAGCACTTGTTATATTTTTCGAATATGAGCATACAATGCCCGGAAAATATCCAATATATGTGTATCATAAACAGATTTTCATTTGTTGTTTTGTTAAAAACAAAAGCGCAGGAAAAATCATTTTGATTTTGCTCAAATGGCAAGGCATATACCGAGGCACATACCTACTCGATTTTCTTCTACATAGGCTTACAGCGCCAAAATGAGAAAAAGTACATTCATATTTACCTATTGTTGATAACAAAAAATATTTGTAAAATGAGCCCAAAATCGGTGTGAATCGGCAGTATACAAAAATCAAAATATTTTCGCTGCGCTTTTGTTTTTCATAAAAATAACAACTGTACGCCATGACTTTTGTTTTTAAACAATATTCCGATATAGTCAATTTACCTAGTCTATACTTTTCGGACTTTTGGAGCCATTGCATAATTACTTTTATCTACTTTAAACTACGTAAAACCATAAGATATATGTTTTGCTTACCATTCAATCAGGTATCAGTTAAGAATGCACTTTTTTGTTCACAGGAGATTGTCAATAACTTTCATTGCGGAAGGGCGAATTACTATTTCTTACTAATCTTTCAAATTTACATTCTTAAGCGTAATTATACTTTTTTGTGGCTACTTTTAACACATTTTTAAAGGAAGTGCTGAACCTGTGCCGATAACTAAGATAAAATGATAGACTTTGAGTGTGCAATCTCTTTCGCAATATTGCAGACGCTTTACCCAAATTTCGAAATTAAACAATATTGATTTAACATAAATAATTGATTTCGGTTCAATACGTCAACCTGATGGACGCTGTAAGTCATAACATAGACTTGTATGTAAACATTCTTTTTTTGAAAGCGATTCTTCTATCACCTAAAAATCATTGCCAAATGTTTGAGCCTACAGGACGCCTTGCCAATCTGCTCTCTGTCGTACATTTGATGTGTGACAGATCAGGATTTAAATTAATTATTCAATAGAAAATCGTTTTTGGACGTAGGTACCTATGCTATTTACTTATTTGAAATAAAACAGATCAGTTTATCTAAAATAAGCCTTTAATAACAACCGAAATAGATGTACCTGTGATAGCATTTTACACACATAATAATTAAAGAAAACGACGAAATGAAAATGCGTTGTACTGTGTAGACTATTTCTTAGTCTTAGCGTTTCTTTCTCGGATGTCCCCCAAGTTTGATAGAATCTTATAATTTATTGTGATTTATATTGCAAATTCCAAAATTGAACCAACAACGGTAGCTTTACTGTAACTTTTCGTTGTAAAGGGCCGTCGACAAATGCCGACGGTTATACTTAGAACTGAAGACGCTTTGGCACTCGCTCCCCTAACAGCGGGAAAAATATCAAAACACATGACTAGACATACCTAAGTAATAAACCGAGTAATCTTAAAAGGACTTGGTCCAGTCACAAGCTCACGAGCGATTGGGGTTGTTTAATTACCAATTCTCGGCGTAGCTAAATGCAGAAAAGTCATCGCCCCCCAATTTTTAACGTATGCTGTGGGTTATTTATAATTTCTATGATTAAAAGTATAGCGAGTCCGCAGTGCAGTCAATATAATCAATTCTGGCCATTTCCCAAATTGTACGCATCTTCACCATATAAAGTTGAAATGAATAAATCAAAATTGGGCATAGTCGTATTCTCGGAAGGGCTAATTCAAGATCGTAACTTTTCCGAAGGCGGTTGTATGGTAATAAAGCAAAGGTATATGGTCACCGTAAGGTGAGATATGGACGTTGTAGGTATTGCGTGTATTTGCATAACTGCCTTTAAATGACACATACATGATACTCGAGAAGTGAAGACAAGAAACTGCTTATATTAAAATTCTATCAGATAAACGTTCGGTTTAAGTTAATGTCAGGTTATCAAATTGATAACGAATAGAAATACATAAGTTAGGCTACCATAAAACTTTAACAGCTCTGAACTTTGTAATTAAAATGAAGGTAGAGCTGATGGTTTTTTTTGTTGATAAGTTCGTTAGTACTTCGTCGTCCAGTCTCACCCTAATGAACAATCAATCGTATTATCTTTCACCTCCAGGAGACTATCGATCAAACTGGATTTTAAGACGGGCGCGACTTTAACTCAAATATTTACCAAAATAGAATAGTAATTAGTCGGCACATTCAAAAAGTTTTAAAGGGTTGAGAATGTCAATACGGCCAGGTGGGTTGACCGATGATGCTGTGGGAATCTGGACGTGTTAACATAACTTCGGCCATCTAACGGAGAGTAGTATGATCAAGTTGAGGGTGGATTTTATTATAATCGAGGCACAGGAAACCGACGTTTAAAAGTTAAGCGGCGGTAAAGCGACAATTTAGCAATACGCGTAATAAAAGTGCACGGTTCGGCGAGCACCCCCCGGACTTCGGTCACTGGACAGAACACCCTCTTAAAACGCACCTGATTGTCAATTTTAGACTGGCGATATAATAAAAATTAACGAGTCGCGTGCCAGAAATAAAATTAAAGGCGAGGGTCATCACACAGCACGCGCGTCTTCTTAAACATGTTAATGTGGTGAATCTTCTTTTAATAACCCCCTCGAAAGACACACGCGTCGTACCTGCCCGTCAACATTTTTTATAGGTTCAGAGGTCACCGCGAAGGGAAATTCTGAAGAGGGTTAATCGAGTTTAACCCTTCCGAGTTCGCACGGTTTAAACGTCTTGGTCAGTGCGGTCAATTGACTTGTTAAGTGGACACAAAACGCAGGTAAAGTTGGGCATTAACGGTTTTTAATTTGTCGCATTGTAGAAAACACTTCCTCGTCACAAACTGACCAATGCGTGCACGGCGACGGTCGCCACGAAAAAAAAGGCGTGGAAAAATCCGCTACCGGATAAGCATTCTAATTAAGACACTTTTTGAAAATTGGTCATTCAATTACAAGGTGTTGGCTGAACAACCCTCTGAAGGAGACTGAACAAGAAGACGTCGAAGAAAAAGTTGCGCAAGCGACGCTCGCAAAAATCATTATCATAACTTTTTCTTATTAGCAAGCAGACAATTCCCTTCCCTTTTACCACTAACCCACCCCCGCATCGTCGCGCAGTACTAATTAAAAACATTGATCACGTGTCTGCAGCACGCGATTTTTAAAACGTGCACATTTACTTCCAAGATTTTTTTGCGAGACTAATGGTCACCGACGAACAAAATTATTAATCAAAATGCTCACCCTTAGCAATCCGAACTGCTGGCATTTTAATTCTCATCTTGGAATAGTAAAATCTTCAACACTCGGTGATTTTAGTTTCTTTCTCGTATTCACATGGTTCGCAAAAAATCACAGAACTTCTAAACGGGGTGGTTTAATTTATATTAAATGTACATCACTGGAAATTAATTAAAAGTCCGCGTAAAGTCATTGTTTATGGTTAACGTGTGCTGATAGAACTCGGTTGTTAATTTTCTGGGATTGGCAGTTATTCGCAAGAAATATTTGTAGACATATACATATCGCGCTTGTAAGGACGTCCGGTCCAGGACGACCAGGGATGCTGAATAGCCAGTGGTCCAAGCGCGTGTGTGTCAGGCGGACAAACTCACTTGCGACAAGCGTCCGCCCGTATGTCGGCACACTTCGGCGCGAATCGGTGCGCTTCGGGAAGGCCACTCACTAGCCACCGGCCGTGCTCACCCCGTAGGAAGGGATGCTGCTGCGCACATCAACTACCCCGAACGGGGGATGCTGCTGTCCAGCGCGAAACACTCGCGAAGTGTATTTAAATTACTTTCAATTAGAATAATTTCTTCACTCTTCTACACCTAATTGTTTATCATCTGGGCTGGCACATTTCCTTATCATTTAATTACGAGATATTCATCACGCATAATCCATGTAAATCCTTACACCACCTACTTCCGGTACGTCAGGAATTGGTCATACCACGCCAATTACTTTGCTTAATTAAAACCCAAAGTAATCGATTATTGAGTGAAAGAAAGGGAAGTTAAAAAAGTCCTTAATTAACTTTCTCGACTTTTTCGGTACAAACGCCGGTTGCGCGAAGGATACACATACGTGTCGCTTTTCGCCGCGGTAAGGCAGCACTTGTAAGCGTCGCGACGTCCCCAAGTTTACACGTCTGCGTCTCGAACGTAAAATCCGCTCGCCTACATTATTACACAAGTCTCGCTATGTTAATTTATTGCGACTTTAAACGATATTACTACACGTACAGAATTGAAAACTAGTCTTCGGCCCGAGGCCAAACGGGACTCACCGCCACAGAAATCAGGTCAAAGGTTACACACTATGTGAGGGCACATTACATTTTCTATCCATTTTGAAATACTGTGTGAAAACATGTGGACAGTTCGATTATTGTGTAATTCTGTTACTTAAGACGTTTGGAAATTCAAAAAGGTTTTTTTCCTAATTGAACTGAACAGGTATTAGACAATAATCGTTAATTGAACTGTAATTTATTACTGTCATCGGTAACACTAAAAGTGGAATTAAACATTTTGCAGGCCTGTAATGTATGCAAACGTGTAATTTACTGATATTATCTGGGAAAAAGGCGAAGATTTAATTATGTGTTTGTCAGTTTAATGAATTGTCGAAAGTAATCAACACCGAAAATGTTTTGCCGTTCACTTGCTAGTTGATAACTGAAAGAAGTTGCGTCACGGCACAATGTGAGCATTTTTGAGAAAATGTAAGATAGGTGAAGACGGCCTGGGCATCTGCGATTCATAACGCATAATTAGAGCGTTTCGCGCACGGTTAAATTAAAATGTTCGTCAAACTTATTTCAAAAATGATGCCGCTCTGCTTATTTCTGGAGGTATGTCAGTATGTGCCTTTCAGCGCTGTCGGATTGAAATTTTGGGTCTTGATAGCGAATGGGCTAGTATAAAAACCATCCTCCCTCGCATTATCTCGGTCATCTCACGCAGTCACCGAGTTTTTTTCTTGCGCAGAAATTAAGCGCTAATGTTGCCACGAGACGAGCTTTCAAAAGTCTCGATTTTGATATCTCCAGACGCGACCAAGTAAAAGTCTGGTCTCGTCTCGTTTGGTCTCTCTTGGTCTCGACTTATCCAGAAATGGTGTAGGGCATATAAACGGCACCGCGAAGGAATGACAATTAAATAATAATTGTCCTGTCCTTATCTATGTGCCAATCACGAAACATAATTTCTTCTATTATGCGTATTTTAAGGGTTTTCATAAAATGTAACTGGTAATATAACAAGGAAAGATGATACAATGAATTCTTATACTTAAAGATAATTTGACCAAGTTACTTTGTTTAAGCAGTCAATAATATTTATGTATACCTACCTACAAACGAATGAATTTATTGTCATAAACTCGTGAAAACACATATAAAAGAATCGACGAGAACCTATTAAAACCAGGGACCCGGACCCAAATGAAATATCGGTTCCGAAAATATTTATAACGGTTCCGGTCCGGTTTCGGTTCTAAAAAGATGTAACGGTTCGGTTCTGCGCATTTTTAGCGCATTTTTGCAAAAAATTTTTTTGTAAAAAGTAGCTTTTAATCTCACTTTGGCTGGCTGGCTGGCTGGTCGGCTGGCTGGCTGGCTGGCTGGCTGGCTGGCAGTAAATGCGCGCCCGTAGAAAAACGCTTGTACATGTAACTATCGGGGCTGAGTAATTAAAACGTTAGGGATGGGGCTACAAGATTTGGAGTCGACGACATCTGGACGCCATCCCCGAGCGTATTATACTAACCTGGAGATTTTTCAGTTTTTATCTATCTTCTTCTACAGTTTTTCTCCGATTATTTTCAAATTGGTGTCGTCGGGAAGATCTTGTCAACGCGCACAACTCCTGCGTGGCGGAATTTTGTTTTTTTTCCTAGGGGCGAAATAAAACACCTTTTGCGCGGCGCGCTTCGAGGGGTAGTCGACTTTGGGCGCCCAAAAGTTTCTTACAGCGCGAATCGCGGTCTCTCTTTCTCGTGTCACTAATAGAAGGTCGAGCTATGTGAAGTACCCAAAAGTTGAATACGATTTTATGCCGGGATTTTAGCGAAATCTACCAAAATGTGAATTACGAATGAACGGGACGTCGGAACTGTGTATCGACAAAGGGAATGTGGTAACCCCCGACGAGATCTTACTGATGGTGGAGTCGAAACTTCAAATCTGAATTGTTGCGGGTGATCAGAAGTGGGCGTCGACAAAAGGAAAATGGTAACCCCCAAAGGATTTTACTGATGGTGGAGTCAAAACTTCAAACGCGAATTGCGAGTGCACGGTAAGTGAGAAAATGGTACCGACAAAGTGAACGTGGTAGCTTTCGGCAAGATCTTATTGATGGTGGAGTCAATATTGGCTAATAAAACACTGATCTGCCACACAAAAATGCGCTGAAGTCCCTTCGATCTCACACGAGGACTTTGATCATTTTTTTTGGTCCATAACGGTTATTTGCGGTTCTAGTCTTTTAGAAAGTATGGCAAAAAATTTATTATAACAACGTGGTTTGTTAATTAATAGGTGTGAAAAAGAAGTCATGAATACCAAAACGTAACGTATCGTCAGTGTAGTTAATTTATAACGACAAGGGGAATAAGGGAGGAAGAGGGAAATATGTATTTAAACTTAATTTATTACTAAAAAAAAGAAAAAATACACAAAAAGTAAGAAAAATACGTATTGTTTTTTATTTTTATTTTCTAAAACCTCGCCCCTCCTTTTATTATTTATATTTACATTAGTTGCTAAATTAGCGCCACCCGTAATACCTTAAATTTCGACACCTTTTTTATATTTATAATTTAATAATAATTTATAATCCATCGATGGCAATCATTGAGTAATATTTTATCAATTTTCAGAACAAAAGAAAGCTGTTGAAGGCTTCTTAGAATTAAGAAAAGTTATAGTTATTGTATTGAATCAGTAAGGTCGGCGACGGTTTATATAAACAATTGGAATACGTGCCACTTGAATGGATTTTCCTGATTAAAATTTAAAAAAAAACCAGTACACATAAACACACAAAAATTCGAGATCAAGCGAGAGTTTCCGCGAGACTCTCGTCGTGACTCACGGGTAGTCTGGTCTCGCCGAGAATAACCTCGGTACTCCCTCAAAAATTTGAGACGAGATAAAATTTTATTACAACGACGTATAACAGCGGATAATTAGGTTGATTAGCGCTTAATTTCTGCATAAGAAAAAATCATTTATTACAAATGTCTGATGTGGGTCGAGTCAACCTAATTTTTGAAATAACGTATGTCTATAAAAACGCAAAATTCCATTTAAACGGCGCAATGCAGCGCTTAATTTGCATAATTATAGCTATAGGTACATTCGATGGTACATTTGATTAAATCAAATTAATCGCAAATATCAAGGCTAGATTCACGTCACCCAAAAATGAATCTATTATGAATACAGCGATGAGCAAAAATGTAACTTGGAAAATTTGTTGCTAAAAAAATTCTAACAAACCCTGACTAGTCAGCAACAATATACTAGGTTTTATTACCCACATAGATTTTCGTGATCCATCCAAAGAAAATATTATCATGGTCATTTAACTTCCGGTTTCTCAGATGTAGATAGCAACTTTCTTATAAATAGAACACCCTTTATTATATCGCATTTTCGAAATATACATGAAAATCTACGTCGTTTGATACCACATTTCCCTATACCCAGCATTAAAGGTTTTCAAGTTATTCAAGATTTTTTTAAATTCTTACAGTGTACCTATGATTCCGTCGACGTCGATTTAAATTTTGATCGTCCTTCTACAGGGTGTTTAAAAACTAATTGTCAATTTTAATAACTCCAAACCTGGAAGGTACTTCACGAAGAGTTCAAAGATTCTTTATTTTCTTTCTTCAGCAACCATAAGGCATGAAGTGATGGAATGACAATATCTACTAGGTCTTTGAAACACTTGTCTTATTTAAAAAAAATGTGTTGTTGTGGACCCTTCTACCTCAGTTTTAAGCGCATTTTTGTAAATTTATTTGTAAAAAGGTAGCTTTTAATCTCACTTTGGCCGGCTGGATGGCTCACAGCAAATGTGGGCCCGTAGAAAAACGCCTGTAGAAAGACGAGCAGTATACATGTACCTACCGGGGCCGTGTAATGACCAACTTTAGGGACGGGTCTACATGATGTGTGGTCGATGACATCTGGGCGCCATCACTGAGTGTGTTATATTGGCATGCTGATTTGTCAATTGTTCCTTCGTTTACAGTTTAGGTTCGGTTGTGTGTCGTCAGAAAGATCTTGTAAACGCGCACACCTCCGACGGACGGAATTTTGATTTTTTTTTTCATTGGCGTGGGAGCCAAGAGATCTCAGGTCGCTCGAGATATGAGAAGTGCCGTAAAAATTGAGTACTATTTTATGGAGGATTTTTAAAGAAATCCACCAAAATGCGAATTGCCCGCTGACGCGACGTTGGAAGCGGGTACCGACAAAAGAAATGTAGTGGCAGCCCCCGACAAAATATTACTGATGGTGGACTCAAATCTTCAAACACGAATTGCGGGTGAACGGGACGTCGGAAATGGATACTGACAAAGGGAATATGCTAGTAGCCGAAAACATCTTACTGATGGTGGAGTCGAAACACAAGGATCATTTTTTAGTGGGGTGGTGGCGGGGGAGGGTGGGGGGGAGTGGAACTAGTTTTATCATTCAAGGTACTCTAATGAAAGGTATCTACGAAAGGAATTAATTTCTACCGACCATACTGCCGTGTTAACTAGAAAGGGCGTATCAGCAATTTTAGCATAAATCGACTTCGACGTATGTACATGTTGGCAAACCAGTACCCTATACTGTTTTGTTAAGACCGAAAGTCGTAATCTCTCACTGTATGATCGTACTGAGCTTAAAAAGAAAGGGCGTATCTACAAAATCGATTAGTGTGTTAATAAGAATAGACGTATCTCTTTGTATTAAGCTATTTGGACGTATCTACATAGTTTGTTAAACTAGACGGGCGTAACTGTATTGCTCTCGAACAGATACGCCTGTCTTTCTTAACATGCGCAGCTTTGCTATTTGAGGTTAAGTCATTCTAATTTTCGTGTAGCATTTAATTTGCGTTTCTAGTAAATGTGAGTGTTTTAAAATGAACCGGTGCCAGAAACTAGTATATTTAGCCCTTAATAAGCAACAAAGAAATAAAATAGATGAACTGAAGGTGACCAAATCAGAGCAGATTAAGCGTAATATTGAAGACCCCGATTTTACACCGAATTCTGATGACGAAAGCAGTATCAGTGGAAGTGATTCCGAAAAATTAGCTTCAGCGTCAACTAATAATGATACGGTTTGCTTGAAATCCAGCACTTCCCGTACTGATGCTAAGATCAATATCCTCAGCAACGTACAACTAGTTGGACCAGATCTAGTGGAACCTAGCACCAGCGAGCTGATTCCAAATTCTAATAGCGATGAACTTGTTGTGGGTCAAGTTATTGAAAAACTTTTGACCGATGTTGAAAAACTCGTAGACCTTTCACTTTGGACTAAAGATGGGAGACCCAGAAAACGCAGAAGATTTTCGAAATCTGTAGAAGAAAGAAAACGCTTGAATAAGAATCGAATTGCCGATGCGCATAAAATAATTAATAGTTGTGGAAATGATTGCGTTAAAAAATGCCAAAAAACATTTTCTTATTCTCATCGCACCTTAATTAATAATGAATTTTGGAATATGAACCACAACGAACAAAAAACTTTCATATTCCATAATGTTTCGCGATCACCTACCAAAAGAACAACAGTACATTCGGCAACTTCATCTCGACGCTCAAATACATTGCAGTATGCCTTCAAAAATGAAAGTGGTCGTAGGGTGGCAGTGTGTAAAACATTCTTTCTTACAACCCTTGGTTTTAAAAAATCTAACGATAAAATGGTGAGAACAGTGTTCGGCAACTTTAATGAAACTGTCATTACTCCTAAACGTGATGGCCGTGGCAAGAATCCAAAAAAGAAGTTTGATAGAGACGTAATCATTAAACATATTGAATCTTTTAACCCAACAATCGCGCATTATCGCCGTGAGCATGCTCCATTGCGTAAGTACTTGCCCAGTGACATAACAATTAAATCTATGTATGATGATTTTATTGAAAAACATCCATCTATAACTTTTTCTTATTATCTTTATCGAGAAGTCGTGGATAGTCTGAACATATCGTTCACTAAACTTGGACACGAAGAATGTTTCACGTGTGAAGTATTTATGCATCATTCAAAAGCGAGTGGACACAAAAAAGAAGATATTTCTGTAACTTGCAAAGACTGTGAAGCGTGGAACACTCACCATACGAACTATACAGCGGCAAGAATGCAATACCAAAAAGACTGCAAAGAAAACGATGTCGTCGTTACAGTTGACTTACAAAAGGTAGAGCTGTAAATTATTGCTTTTTGTGATTTTATTAAATCTTTCCCATTTCCAGGTTATCATGTTGCCGCGATGTGACACTTTTAAAGAAGTGATTTTTGTACCCCGACTTGTGGCGTACAACGAAAGTTTTATCTCAGCTGGACCGAAATCGAAAGTGGGCCACTTTGCTGCAGTATGGCATGAAGCTATTCAAGGAAGAAATAAAGAAGACATAGTTAGCTCATTTTACAAATACTTTCTGCACATGCGAGACGCAAAACATGTAATACTATGGCTTGATAACTGCACCGCACAGAACAAGAATTGGTGTCTGTATAGTTTCTTTATATACATTGTTAACTGCGCCGAAGTTGCTGTACAAAAGTTGGAAGTCAAGTACTTCGAATCAGGCCATACTTTTATGGCAGCCGATTCGTTTCACCACGCAGTCGAGAACTCTTTGAGAAAAGCAGGAAAAGTCTACGATTTTAATGATTACGTCACAGCTGTTAAAAATGCATGTAAAGGAGTTTATGTTGAGGAAATGGATGAAAATTCATTTTTTCTGTGGGAGGATCACACATCTCAATACAAACTCAATAAGATAACACCACGACCATATTTAAACGAAATGTCTCATGTAGTTTTTCGAAGAGGCGATCGAACACTCTCATATTCACGTTTTTTTGAAGGAGAGTTCATAAATTTGAATTTTTTGAACCACAAATCCTTTAAAACAGGAATTTCTTTACCTCTACTAAAAGGAGAACCAAGAGGCATATCAAAAATAAGAAAGCAGACTATAATATCTAAACTTGGAGCAATATTTCCTAAAACGAGGTTGGTGTTTTGGGAAAATTTGCCAATCGAAAAAGAACATTCTTCCAAGAACCAAGATGTTGACACTGATTAAGCTTATTTTGTTAAAATGTTATTCTTATGTACTTAATATGCAAATTAATAACACCTGAATAAATTTTTTGAAACTCTTGGAAACAATTTATTTGGCGTAACTACAGAATTTGCTATAACATCTTTAAAGAGAATAGGCGTAAGTATCAGAAGCCATATTCAGGAATGATATATCTGGTACAACATTATAGGAACTGACAGTAGAATATATATGTGTATGATTGACATCATCAACTCCTGCGCAGTTTGAAATACTGCGATGGCATGGAGCCAAATCTTAATACCTCGTTTTCTCACTTTAGTGAAAAACGCAGATACGCCCCTTCTAATTAACAGGGCAGCATAGCCCTCCTCCTTGACCTCTTATAGTGATCGAGTATATTCCCTTATACCTCAAGAACGGATTGTCGGAATAGGGTACTCACAAAGGGCGATTGAGACGTCTGCAAGAAATATGTGCATTGGTGATGTCAAAACAAAAGCTATTTCGGTTAAAAAAAATTCACTTTATCTGCACAAGAGTTGTGCACAATTTATACTTTTTTGAAACTTAAGTAAGTATGAATATTTACTTAAGTGCGTTATATCCTGTATCATCAACAAAAGTTGTAAAAGTTTCACATTTTGCGGCTTGCGGCTAGTAGTTAGTAGTGAGTATGATCTTGGTAACGGATTTTCCCCATTTTCAGCGCATTTCAAATAAATTTTGACTAAATTGATCTAAGGTATATCTATATAAACAATTGTCCGCTTCATTATACATGTCCAAGAGATGTCGGGCTTTATTGACGAGCTCCTAGCGGGTTTATAATATTGCGGTGTCTGTCCGTTAGCACCATATCTCGAAAACGAATAGAGCGATTACCATGAAATTTTTGTAAGTGATTCTCTATCAAATTTGTAGATCGGAGTTCGTGAATTGGCAATGTAGCCCAAAAAATAAGGAAGGCCCTTTTGACATCTCCATTAGTTATGAACCGAATTGCATGAAATTCAAATAAGCATAGTGTTAGCCATATAATACGCAATCTCGCATCTCGACCATTTACGAACAGAATTGCAAACTTTCTTATTTATGAAAGCATTTAAATGAAATTTTTTACATAGTGATGAAATTATCGGACTTTTTTTAACGAAAAATCGTATGGAAAGTGGTACTTTTTTTCACGATTTTTACTATGCGTTTCCATGGAGTTTAGTCCTGTCTATGAACAATATAGCATCCACTTTTGGTTGACAGTAAATCGCGAATGCCAATCAAATTATTCAATTGTGGGTTATTATGGATCACTATGCAACAAAATTTCGTGTACAACACGTGTTGAAAGTGTCTTTTTTCCATGAATTTGCTTGATCAACTCGGGCTTCGCCCTCATTAATCAAACTGCAAATTCATGAAAAAAAGTATCACTTTCAAAACTAGTTGCACAAATAACTATTGATACATAGACACTTGGAATAAAAGCAAATATAATGCCAATTTCAAAATTTGGTTCTGCACATACCCATGAGCTCATTTACTATATTTGTTTACACGTTTATTTTTAAGTACACAAAAATGACAAAACGAACTTCTTCGGTGCCCAAGACCGGAATTTGATGAATTTTTGATTGCGTGTTTTTTGACCTAGACGTGCCAAAATCGTTATATTTCTTTAAAAAAACGTGAAAACTCTTGATGCGCAAGAATTCCATTTTTATTGACCATGTCTGTTTGGATGAATATGTGTCAAAAACGTTAATTTTTACTGATTTAACTGAGAAAACTTTGAAACTATCTTAATGTCAAGAAATGAAATGTTTAGAATGATCGCAATTCGCTTACGTAAATCGTTTAAAATTACACTTTTCACTTGTTAGTATTAGACTCGTGCTTGCAACTGTTTTTGCGTAGCAGGCTCTAAAAGTCTAAACGATAAGGGCTTTTAAAGACCTCAAATACAAACAGAAACCCCAAAAATAAACATTCGAATGGTTTTAAATGCATTCAAGGTACATTAAGCATAGTTTCTTAGGAACGATTAATGTTCGCAAACGGCTTATGAACCTCCTGGAAGAGACTTAAAAATTTAAATAAGTTTAAAGTATCAAACTATTTTTAAAGGCCCTCTAAAATAATTACGGAAACCAATAAAAAGTTGATAGTTTACGAGATATTAAGGAAAAACCAAAAAAAAAGGAACCTAACATTAAACCATTGAGTAATTAAATTCACTCAACGATTAAACGCAGGCTCCTCACACTCGTTTTAAGGTATACAAAAAACTCTTTCGTTCGTGTGATGTTCAGAATCAGAAGACCGTTTACTGCGCTTTAGAGATTCTTTCCATCTTCCCTTTGTAAGTACTCTCTTCCGACACGTCGTTTTCAAGATTATAAATCAATGCAAAATGTACGTGGTTTTCCTAAGAAATTCACAATTTGGACATTATTCCACAACGTGTATACGTATTCCGAACGAAATCGGTTTATTTTGACAGATCTTGGTCAAACGACTTTGGCACCTCTTGGTTACATTTTTAAGAGCAACCCCTGACAGTGTAAACTTTCATGTGAACCTATGTAGCAGCCGAAGAACATGCTCTATGATCAAGACAAACAGGTAGCATGGACAAAACGTACAGCAAAAAATATCACCTGTCATCATATTGCTCCATGCAACTATAAAAGAGGTAACGTACTCTTCGTAAAGTCTAGGTAGAAGATGAGAATTTGGGTCGTTTAATTAATACCGATGCCAATTTGTCATACTTCCGTAATTACAAAATTACACACCTATCCATTTTGGGGCTAACGTCAGGAGAATGATAAATGAATTAAGAAGGTCATAAGTCACAGCTATCAATCGAATACGAACGTGTAATGACGAGTTGTATGACATTAATAAGTGTTGTGTTTTTTTATGCAGGAGAAACATGAATATGAGTACGTATTATCTATTAAACATGACCCACCGCAATTAATTATATTCAAATCTACCGTTAAACGTGAAGTAAATAATTAAAGACGAAGAAAAAATTATCGGAACTGTATATGTGGCTGGCTGTGGCATTTCCCACTTGATGAAATACGTATAGGTGGTACACCAATTCTACTGACACAAGAAAGTGGTAACTGTACCTTCAGAAATCAACAGATAAATTTAAAATACATACATTCCTAATATGTATATTTTATTCATAAACTCGACTCGGTAAGCGATGATAATATAGACGCCCATAACCGTGTTCTATTAGCAACACAATGAAAATTCCATTAGTTGGATTAGTAAAAGTTATTGCTGTAATAAAATAAAATGAAGTGTAAGAATTCTCCAACATAAACGATAATCGTAGCAAACCGCATTATTTAAGTATGTTGTAAATTCGTAACAAAATTGTTTTTATTTTTGATGTTTGTATAACCGGCCTTTCATTAAAACAAAATCTCTACGTATATTTTACAATTAAACTAAGCCATACATTTTTTGTCACGATTCTTATTTTGTTTACTAATTCCCTGTATAGTTTCTCGGAATAATACATTTTCCTTTATTATAATAATATAATATTATATCAAAGGTACAACTTGCTGTGAAATAAACTACAGAAGTACATTGATGCTGGAAGAACAAAACTAAACAATCAGGAAAACAAAAGTTGTAGATCAAGGACTTCACATACGAATGAAAACTGCACAATTATGTCCACAAAATCAGAAGAGCTTTCGTAAAATGTAGGCCCATTGGATACCAAAAATGCTCTCGGACGGCCGAAAGCCCCAAAGGAATTATGGAGCATCTCACCCGATATCAACAGGAAATGTTTCATCTAAAGCATCGTTACAGGAGATGAATTCACTCAGGTTATCAATCAAAATTCAAAACTTTACTAATCTCTTAAAATAGTGCGAATAGCCATTACATTCAAAGTATCAGGATGATTTAGTAAGATTTATTCGGTTGTCTAAAGAACGTTTCGCAGATGAAAAAGAATTGCAAACTATCGTTATCAATAAACAAATTGGATACACATAGTACTACCGCAACTGAATGTTTAAACTAATATCACGGTAAGACAACTGTCTCAATGTCAACCGTGATTATATTCAAAAATAGGTATATAATGTGGCAGCATTAAATATTTTGTCTTCATAAAAATGCTCCTGAATTTTTTCTTGTATCGGACTCCCTTGGTCAATTCTTTCGAATATTTCAGTATTTATGGACCCCTTTAAAAAGAGTGATCAGGTATTCGTATATTTTCCCCTGACGTAAATGATTTCCTTGACAACGCAAAAAAATTAAAATGGAAAAGTTTGTGTTTGCTTGAGATAACATCTTCTATGTACCTACTTAAGGCAATAGAACAGTGCAAAAGTCTCTTCAAGGTCTCAATCTCATTGTTATCTTGTGTTTGGGGACGGTTTATACTTCAAAATATTTAAAATGTACCTTTATATCTTATCTGGTTTATCCTATATTTTTGTTCATTTTATTGTCCCATAATAAATTAATTGTATTGACAATACTAAGGAAACTACCTCGGCCTTTTGAAATAGATCACAACTACAAATCATAAACATGAAGTACATAATTTCTATTGTCAATTGTGCATTACATTTTTCCATATCTTTAAACAATACCCAAGACACCCACGTGTCACCCTTTAGAATGTTGTCGGTTTGGAACCTTTCAATCGTACGTCTATTTAGTTATTTAGATTGCATACTTTACTTCTGAAATGATAACGACATTTAGTAGATCAAAGACGCCAAAGGAGTGACTGGAAAGATGAGGTCTGTGATCACATTAGCATTGAATACGGTGACGTCAGGAGGGCGAGTCAGGTCACCATTGTCCAAGAGTGCACGTTCCGGTAAAAGAAACTCACGAGTTTCGTGCTAGCTGTCAATAGATTAATATTGTAATGATTATGTAGAAGTCTAGGCCATAAATACAACACGATGTGGTCATTTAGTAAAAAAGTTACAAAGTAACAACCGACAGCTTTCATACATGATCGCGCATCTTATCGAATTAGCATTGTGCTTTAAGGTACGTTTGATGAACAAGCCATAAATAGGATCTGGCGAAATTAATTTTTAAATTGCCCATGACATATTTATATTAGTTTCCAAAAGGAGTGTTCCATGCGTTGTAAATCACAACAGAATTAGATTCGACGATAATGCCAGGTATATAATTTTTTTACGGTTGTCATAATTATAGTAAATGTTAATTTTACATTATGGTGCTTGTTTGCGTTGTCTTGGAATGCAACACAAATATCAGCGATCACGTTTGGACACAAATTCGCATTCATTTTATAGTTAAATGTCTCCCATTTCAACTAATGCTACTGTCTTAAGCATAAATTCATCCGTAGGTAAACTATCTGATATCTATTTTCTCATCGTAAAACAACCATTCGAGATTCTTCAGTATTTTAATAAAACTTTAACTATCATGATACATTTTCATTAAAATTATTGATAATCAACAGTCAAACGCAAAGAAGAAAAACACGTTACATTTACCCGTGAGAAACGACTAATACAATTTATTTAAAATCGCTTCGAAGGATGCTGAAGTTGGGAAACTTCAAATTATTTTTATTTATTTATTTATTGTCCCTCTTGTTCTAGGCCCTCAACAGGCTTACGCCCAATTACAGAGTGACCCGCATAATGCTTTTTAGAGGTGCCTCTGCAGGAGGTCTTAAGTTGTTCTATACTACTCCGGTATTTACCTTACGAATTAGGAAAACTGCAGGACAACCTAATT
The DNA here is from genome assembly GCF_008802855.1 of Photinus pyralis. Taxonomy (NCBI): domain Eukaryota; kingdom Metazoa; phylum Arthropoda; class Insecta; order Coleoptera; family Lampyridae; genus Photinus; species Photinus pyralis. Next base: position 36,457,267 of record NW_022170738.1, on the reverse strand, counting down.
TGGAGTAGCCGGCAGAATGCTCGAAACTGATCTAAGGAAATTCCCATCTCTGCCACAGATGAAAAATTCACCTCAAACGAGGTTCGAACACCCGACCTCCGGATTTGTTGTCAAATTATTATGAGCTCTTTTGAGAATGAACGCATTTTCTCGCAAACCGAATTGGGACAAAGTGAATTTCTATTTTCAGGTCAATTTCACTAACAAAAGAGCAAAGATTAAACGTCGAACCATATTTATTCTAATATGGTACAGGATACAGAAAAAAATAAAGACGCATGAGTGGAATATCCAGGGTGTTCATTGTGAATGGAATATCGTATATACCTCGATAAATATCGACTGTATACAAAATTTTTCTATATGAAAGCTGTTTAACATTTTATTTTCCATAATAAGGCAGCATTCAGTGGTATTTATTTCAGAAAACAAATGAGTAACAAAAAGCAACTGAATTTTTTAAAATGGCAGTGCACCTTTTGATTAGGCTAATAAGATAGTAATTTTTTTTCTTTTAGATGGTATAACATGTTAGTACCATTAAAAAATTTTTTTCAAAAAAATTTAATATAATTTTGTCAATATCATTTATCCAGATATCTTATATCAAAATAAAACAATTGAACGTGTACGTTTCTTATTATAAACCTTGAAGACAAAACGAAATTAGCAGTAAAATGGCTTTCATCTCAATGAATGTTCAAAATGTTCACCACTAACTGCAAGGCTGTGGCATAACTTATCACAAAAAGCTTGAAATGAAAATTAATTTCTTCTACACGGGTGCTAACGTGGTACGTCATTGAAAAGAGAAAAAAAATCTATCCCTATCAAATGAGCATAATGAAAATACGCATTGCTATTTAAAAAAATTCAATTGTTTTTCGATATTTATTTGTTTTCTGAAATATAAACAATGGAATGCTGCTTTATTATGGGAAATAAAATCCTAAACAACTTTCATAATATAGAAAAATTTTGTATAATCAATATTTACCGAGATATATACTATATATTCCATACATAATGGCCATCCTGTATAGATCCACATTTACGTGCCGCGCTAATTTGCAATTGTTTGAACTCTTCTTCTTTATTTATTTATATTTATTTATTTCCAACTGAAAACAAAGCACCGCTTACAAAGTACTTAATTACAATAATTAATCTGCATAGTTATTTTATGAACAGCATATAACCTTAGCCTCCTCCCCATATTTTGAAGTTGAATCCCTTCTCATTTCACCACTTGTTTGTGCTTCTCCTTGTTCCTATAAAAGCGCGATTGTTAAAAACCACCTGAACCAGTCATTAATTCCTTTACCTCTTACCGACAAGAACCAGATCCCGATTAGAAAACCAGAAGTCCTTTTAATTTATCTGCCATTTTGTTTTAATTTTTCGAGAGCTTTCTTTTTTTAGTGTCATTATTTCCCAGACTTGTAAATTTAATAATTAGTTTTTTTTTACTGTTCTATTCACCTGTGTTACTCATGTCGTTATTCCTGGTATGTATTAGGGTTAAAACCCTGTGGGCTTTACGCTACTTGATACCTTGCGTTCCTGCATTCGGTCAGTTGATCGGACTTGAACCCAAGTATCATTCCCTCCGTGCTTGTTGTCCGATTCAACTGATGGCTTTGAGAAGAAGTCGCTTGAACTGGGTCGAAGTTTCCTTGAAGGGCCGTCGCCAAGTAAATACTTGCAGACCTTCTTCGGGAGCTACATCGAGGCATCCGTTTAAGTAAACTAAGGTCTGGGTGCTACCGTTGGTCAAAAGCATCCGTGTTAGTAAAGCCTGAAATTTAAGTTACGGAGAAAACTTCCTGTAATTCCTACACCTGCATCCAGTGGCCTTGATAAGAGTCCTTACCTATATTGAATTACTATAATTCCAGGTAATTAACCGAATGGAAAGTACGATTATTTTTCATTTTCCTATTATATGCCAGTTATATACGAGTATATCATATGAGATATATAAAGCAGTCTACGAGATTCGATTGCGTAATGGGAGGGCTGGAGCCTACCGGCTGGAATTATCGGAAGCCCGTTTGGAAACCGTTACTTTCACACGTGGTAGTAATTAGAAAATTACAAAGCGATTTCGCATTCGAAAACAAGGTCATTGCCTCGGGATTTTTCAAGTCATTGCCTTGGATTTTGACGTCAAGTTTCCCCCTAAGGTCAGGTCGTAGCCTTGGATTTGGACCTCGGTTTTCCACAAGATTGTTGACCTCGGGTTTTTTCCAAAGTGGTTTTAGGGAGAAGATATCTGAAATACGTTTTTGAACTTGTAGAAATTTTCGAGTTTAACTTTGTTTACTGATAAAACAGGTTTTAGGAAGATATTTGAAATACGTGTTGAAACTTGAGGCCATCAACGCTGCTAGAGCCCATGGCGTAGTACTGCTATCGTTCGCGCCAAACTGATCTCATCACTTCCAACCATTGAATCTAGGAGCTCATGGATTTTTTAACAAGTGTAGCAATCGTTTTCAAACTTCGTGGATGCAGGCGCATTCGGGAAAGAAATGGCTATATAAAACTTGCCTGGAACGTTCAAGGGCGTCTCGCCATTGGCGCTAAACCACTCAAGCGTGCTTGGTGCATTTAACCAGAGGTGAATCTGGCCAAGAAATCCTGACATATTTTATGATCATGATTTTGCACCATCGTTTGTGACCGATTGTCATATTCCCCCCTCTTATTCCAAAACAAGTGTACAGTATGGCCTAGTTTGATTGAGAGTGCAATGTATCTCAGTTTTTTTAGACTTGCGGTTGTCGCAACCCTGGGCCACTTTTTTGTAAAACTTAATATCTCAAACAGAATCAATTTAGCTACGTTTGTTTCTGAGATACAGGCTGAAAATGAAAGTTTGACTTTTGGAGATGTTATCGTGTCTTACTACCCATGTAAGATATAAAAAAGGTAAAAACTGCATATTTTAGAGTTTTACGTAGAAACCAGTGTCGTAGTGAAGAGATTTTTGACCCACAGTTTTTGAGATTTGACCCCATGTTAGTATTTTTTAAATGCAACACCTTGTATATCCTAAAGTCAATTGTTTTTTATTCTTCCTGATTACATTCATGTATCACAACCTAGGTTTTTTTTTTAATTTTAGCCATGAAAGCGTAATGTTTTTACTGTTTTTAAATAGGAGGCATGGGGATTATTTTGTTTATTGTATCTATAGTAACTCAATGGTAAAATGGCATTTCAAATTTTTAAAAAACATGATATAATATAATTAGGTAATAAAAAATATAGTTGTGATACATCAATCAGGAAAAATAATACAAAAAGTTGACTATAAAATATACAGGGTGTTGTTGCACTTACAAGTGCAGTCGAAACTGGTAAGGACCTACAAATTTCAACTAATTTATAGATTTTTGAACAGTTTTATATTGGCTATACTTTGATGTAGCAATTAGGTGGAGAACTTCCGAATCCTGGGCAAAGATGAAAATTCTTTTATGGAGCTGCGACCTCGACACAATGCAGCTGAACAACGTGCAGCAGGAAGAAGTTGCAAACTACACCCTCAACAGGCGGTATTTCAACATATTCTTAAATTCTTGGAAACCTTCTTTATTTGTGAATTCTTAATTCTTTTATATAGCAACTTGAACCAAGATCAACGAGAATTTCCTGAACACGGAATGGACTAAAATGATTACCACTCCATAGATTTGGGAAACTCGTCAATATTTGGTCCAGAAACAGCAACGAAAGTAGTGCATTGCACAGGATGAAAAGGTATCGACAAACATTGAAAATCAGTGAGAAATTCTCACCAAGGAAAGTACAACCTCTACCCAGGGCTCTAAACCACGAAAAACTCTGCTGTACTTAATTTAAGAAAAAATCTGGGAGGAGGGGGGAGAAAAATCTTAAAATAAATTTGACCAGAACTCGCTTAAAAAAACGTTTGGTGAAGAGCAAACTGGTTGAGCAAGAAGATGCTAAATATTTCTGCATCCAATGTGGAAAAGAATATAAATCTACAGCAGCAGAAGCTGAATGGATTCAATGTCAAGCGTATAAGGAATGGGCCCATGCCACATGCGTCAACGGTGATTGCACTTATTGTACTTCCATAAACTTGCAACAGTGATGAAGACTGAATTAGTTGTTCCTATTTTAGAAAGATTTTTTTATACGTACATCAATCCATTTTGCTGATATTGCCCCATATTCAAACAGCGAAGTTTTGTTTCGTTGCTAGGAGCAGAGAACTAAACAAAATTTCACTTTTAGGCCTCTTTTCTGCTTCTTTTCATTTCTGTATCCGTGTTGACTAACCTGTTCATATTGTTCTGTAAACGTTATGCATATTTCAATCTAAACACCAAAAATAATGACCAGGTACTCTGTCTATGAGAATATTTCAATTTATGAAGTGTATCTGGGGGATTATTTCCGAAACTAGCAGTTATTAGTTGTATCGTGTTATTTGAATTTGTATCTTGTTGTTGTTTTTCCTTTTAGACATTTTGTAAATGCATAATTATTTTTTAAATTTTATCGCTTTTGTGATTTTTTAGTTTACATAAGATGTTAGAACTAAGACACATCTGGTCGTTGCGATAAGAAGTTTTATCAGGGGAAAATTAATAAATGCACGTTTTTTATCGCTGTTAAGAGATAAGGCGTTTCGGAGTATTGCAGATTTCATATTGGACAAGTGCCTACCTTTGGCGCGTTCCGTTGTGATTGGCGATTTCACGACGGTTAAAGAACGTGTAAATTTGTTTACGCGAATGTTTTTACGTGCAGTCAGCCCTATTTCTTTTTTTGTTGTTGTCCGATTACGGAAAAATGGAAGCTATTAAAAAAATTTCTACCGTCCGAACAGTCACCGAAAATTTTTTCGACCAAATTATTTGGTCCAGTAAAAAAAAAGTAAGTAACTGTTAAGTACTGTAGCAGTAAGTAATTTAAAGATTTCTTATTTTATTTGTCTCCGCCAGCGTTCGGGATAATATGTGCAAATTTTTGATTTGTTTTGAGCTCGCTGGACAGGTGTGTTGCGGTGGTCCCGATCCCGCGGTCTCCGCTGCACTTGACCGAAAGATGCCAAAATCATAATGTATGTATGTACCCAGTGTTTTTATGAAAAACTGTTTAGGTACTTCGGTCACTTCGAGATGAATGTTCTGCTTTTTAGTAGCTCCACCAAATTAGCCCCCGCAATTAAAAAAAAAAGTGTAATGACCATTTTTATATAGTGTTAGGGTTGTGCTAAATTGTGCTGATTCGATTTTAATTTGTGCTGATCTGGAAAATCATTTTTCCTTAAATTGAAACGTGGGGGCCAATTTGACTCTCAGCCTCCCGGTTTTTTTAACGTACAAATTCCATTACTACTTTAACGAGTTGTGCTCGCTGCATATTGGATTGTGCCGGCCAAATATTCGAAAATAGTCTTCCGGTACACGGTAGTTCCTGCACTCAAATCGCAGGGGCCAACTTGACTCTCAGCCCCCACGTTTTTTACAAATATGGAACTTTAAATAAGGTCAATCAATTGTGCTCACTGCATATTGGATTGTGCCGTTCAAATATTCGGCAATAGTTTTACGGTACACGGTAGTTCCTGCGTTTAAATCTCGGGAGCCAATTTGACTCTCAGCCCCCACGTTTTTTACAAATATGGAATAAGAAATAAGGTCAATCAATGTAATACATAGTAATATTCTACATTCGGTCTTGAATTCTGGGCGAGGCGATTAAGCAATTACCTGCCCTAGAAGAGCAATCGGACTCTAATGGTCAATTGCACCGTCAAAATTAAGTATCACTTAAAGTCCTTCTTCTGCAGAGGCACCTCTAAAAAGCATTATGCGGGTCACTCTGTAATTGGGCGCAAGCCTGTTGAGGGCCCAGAACAAAAAGAGGGATAATAAGTAAATAAATAAATAAGTTAAGCACAACTTAAATGCCATAGAAACGATTGTATTAATAATCGTTGCCATAGATTTTAAGTTAGACTTAACTTTAAGCAAGTCTTAATTTTGGTGGTGCAACTGGGCATACTCCTCAATTCATATTAGGGGAAAACTACCACATTTTCCTTGATGAGGATGTGGCATCCCAACCCGTCATATTCATCTTCACAGATGGATCTAAAACAATGGAAGAAACAGGCACCGGTATTTACTCCAAAGAACTGAACTTCCATATCACCCAACCACTAGGCAAGTTTCTTACTGTATTCCAATCAGAGTTGGTAACCCTTAGTGCAAGAAAAGTTCTTATGCATAACATAAAGAACAAAACTATCAGAATCTCCAGTGCCAGCAGGACTGCCCTCTATGTTGGTTTCCGAATGTCACCATGCACTAGAGCAACTAGAAGCAGCTCGTATGGGTCAAAGGACATGTTGGAATGGAAGGTAATGAGAAAGCTGATGGGTTAGCCCGACTGACCTCAAAACAGGTGCACAAAAAGAATTTGATATAATCAAACATACATTCATTTTATTTCGTTCGTGGCCGTAAACGTAGAGGAGAATCTACCGGTACCTCTAGAACGCACAGTTCGTGAATACACAACATGGAAGCTGAGAGTCAAGATGACCACCAATATTAATTTGTGTGCAGGAGCTATGGGGTACCGTAACACTATTTTCAAAAGGTTGAACGGCACAATTCAGTAAGCATCGAGTACAAGTGATTGCCATTTTTGCTTATTCCATATCTGAAAAAAACGTGGGACCTAGGAGTTAAGTTGGCCCCCGAGATTTGAGTGCAGGAACTACCGTGTACTGTAAGACTATTTTTGAATATTTGACCGGCACAATCCAATATGCATCGAGCACAACTCGTTAAAGTAGTAATGGAATTTGTACGTTAAAAACCCGGGGGGCGGGGAGTCAAATTGGCCCCCGCGTTTCAATTAAAAAAATTGAATTTCCAGATCAGCACAAATTAAAATTGGATCAGCACAATTTAGCACACACTAGCACTATTTACTAATTTTCATTACAGATTTTTTTTTAATTGCGGGGGCTAACTTGATGGAGCTCTTTTAGTGACCAAAGGTTCGGTAATTGTGAAGCAATTTCGTTAGTATAATAATTCCATATGATTAGAAGGAATTGAGAGTGACCTAATTTTATACTTTTTAATTGGCACTGTTCATTGTAACTTATAAAGTAGGTAAGTAAGTGATAAATACGAGTATCCATGGTAAAAACGAAAATTGGGAGTCATATAATTTGAATATTCGCAAACTAATTCAAAAGACTTCTATATTTACTTCGCTAACTGTTAACGAATATTAGCAGTAGGTAAGTGCAGGTCAAGAGACCCCTCATCACGCAGTTCTGTTCTTTCGGCACGTAAAATTTTAAGTGCAGCGTATTACAAGTAGTTTCAATCGTAACGCAAACACTTCGAGAGAATTCTAAAAAAAATTTTAACGCCTCTTTTAGAAGCGTTTGTAACAATTACTGCAGCTGTGATCTAACCATTATGCACGTAACGTAAACTTTAGAATTGTTTATAATTTTTTCGTGATCTTAAAAATCGTAGATGGTCACACACTGCGTATAAATATAGCTAACATATGTCGTAAGTGAACGTGAACCTTATATCATGTTAAAATAGCGCATATAAATTTCGTTCTCGAAACCCCAAAGGGACGGAGATTACACATGTGTGGACGCGTGTGAAGAACATCTTCAAGACATGTCTGCACCATATGCACCGTTTGTGCACTGGACATCAAGGCTAGACGCGTAGTAGGGTTGCAGGATATTTTTAAATTGACGCATTCAACGTTCTGATATATAAATATAATGAGCTGGGGTAGTTTCAACTGGTTCGTTCGTTTCGGTCGTTTTTTATGGTAAAATTACTCGGTGAACTTTTTTTTTATAAAACATAAACATCCTAAAATGTTGCTTTTGACGCAAACTAGAATTCCTTTTGTTTACTATTAGTAGCGTGCTGAAAGTTACATTTCTTTACACATTATATATACGTATTATCCACGTACGTATAGGAAATATATCGGTGGGAATACGATTCCGTTTGCAGTTGAAAATTCCAATACGCAATTGCTTTGAGACCATCCCCTTCTCATGAGCACGAAGTATAAAGTGGAAAATACTGAATCAATCCTGTGTGACAATAGTGTTAGTATCACTATATACAGGGTATGCCAAAAGCCCTATACTATAAGTACAACAAAATTATTGATTTTAATGTCACTTTGTTAATACATCCGGTTAACCAAAAATTGCATCTACCTGTATCTATCTTTTTAGTGCACTTTCACTTTCAAAAAAATAAAAAGTGCACTTTTCCGCTCTTGATGTCTGTTTGTTTGTCTGTCTGTTTGGTGTCATTCGATCAGAAATTTAAAATTATTTCATGTGTTCTCCTCTCCTCCTCCACTGCTTTATTGGATCCTTGTAACGGTATATTTGCGGTAGGATTCAAATTTGATGTAAGAATTATAGGGTGGAATTGTCCTTGTCAGCTTTCTTTTGAGAACAATTTTGGGCGGTACTATTCATGTGTACCGCTTCATACAAAGAGTGAGCGCCAATAGGTATAACGACGAGGTGCGTTTATAGTGCGCGGGTTTTGAGCAGAGATACCAGTGAAGGGTCCAGCTTTGTTGGTTTTCTATTGCACAGCGCTGCGATAACAGATTAGATAAGAATGAGGGCTTTCGATTGGTGCAAAAGGGACGCTGGTTACAAAAGTTGCGGTGGTTTCGGTTTACAGCTTTGCGACAATGTTAATTGGGTAAGAGCCAAAGTACATTTTTTTAAAAGAGTAAAGTTAGTGTAATCACGGCGACAGATTGAGTGTCGAAAAAGAAAGGTAATCGCAAGCGCGTAGGTCCAACCTAAAGGAAGAAGTTAGGAGTGTTTTTTTGTATTAATAAAATACTAGAATTTCAAGCGGGCCAGTATAAATGCTATTGTGTGAACTAGGCGAAGCGCACATATTTAGTTAACGTAAAGCGAGTGCTGAATTTCGCGCACGATGGGCGTGTCGCTTTTTTGATAAAATTTTAGCGAATTCTGTCAGCGGTCCGTGCATAACATGAGCGAGTGCTTTCAGTAATAGATACCAATCGCATTTATTTTAAATATGACTTATTTAATCGCAAAGATGTTGTAATAACCGAATAATATTATGGTTTTATTTTCCTTCCTTTGTTCCTTGAAGTGAAGATATTCAAAAAGAGCCAAAGTATCCAAATGCGAGAAACAAATCCCATTCCCAAAAATTAACAAGTATTAATTGTGCACATAAAGCGCATTTTTTCAACCGAAATACCCTAGTAAATGGTTGGGTTATAAGGTGGTAGCATACTATCGATGTTTACGTCCATTGCACTAGCACATTTTATAATTCGCATTGGGCAATTCGTAAATTAATTTAATTATTCCTTTGAAATGAATATAAGGACAGAATTAAGAAGAGGACGGAGCTTTAGAAGATTCTCAGAACATTGGCGCCTTCTTAGAGCTTTGTGGACCCCTTTTAGGATCTACAAGACCAATTTTAGAGCCTTTTGAAACTCTTGAGCGTCTCTTTTCAAGAACATTATATCGTCAAAGGACACACTATCAGAATATAGAAAAATCAGTCCCTAGTGACATACACTACACAGAATAGATCTTTTTGAGAATATTGAATAGAAGGCTTAACAATGGAGGAGTGTAGCTTTTGTTGATATTCGACAGGCATTCAATTGGGAGCAACTGCTGAAAATACTAAAGAGGAAAGGTGTCAACTGGAGAAAAAAGACGACAATTACGAAAATTATATATGAAACAAAACGGAAAAATCAGGGTTGGCTGTAAAAAGACGGTCTGGTTTGATATCGGAAGAGGAGTTAGACAGAGATGCTGTTTATCATCAACTCTGTTTAATTAAGTGGCAGAAAATTATTGGAAAAGGGGAAAACATGCTATGGACATCGGAGGCAAGAGGATTGTTAGTATGCGATTTGTGGATGACGTGATTGTATTTGCTGAGAGTGAAAAAGAACTTGAGATATTGCTAGAAAAGATAGATGAAATGAAAACAGAGTTATGGCCTAAAAATTAATAAGAACAAAACAAAAGTTATGAAAGTGGATATAACAATAATGATAGCCGGGGTTGAGGATAGAACAAGGGAAAGATATTTAGAAGAAGGAAGGAGGAAGATAACTCAATAACTAAAAAATCTGCGCATGCGTACATTAATCCTCTAGATTTTTCTTGGCTCAGGTGCCAGAGCTATAAGCTCCGGAATTTAAAAAGAGCGAACTAACTAAATATAGTCCAACAAGAGTTGAAAAATGCGCTAAAAAAAGAGGAGTGTTTAATTAAATATGAAAAATAGGGGAATGAAAAGTTTTTTGATAGCAGTGTATTTGCCTTTTAGATCAAACCAACAAAGTTTACAATAAAAATATTTATCGTAACAAGATCTACAAATAAGCTCCATAATTTCTCTTCGACGATCTCCCCAAAATTGAAAAAATATTCACCTTGCGGTCCAATTATACTTTAAATATTTGCCTCCTTAGCTTTCTAACTGTAATTTGTTTTTATGGTGACCAGACAAAAATATTAAATTTCACATAACGGCCCGAAGTTCTCGTCTCGGAGGTGGTACGTATTGACAGATTGAAACCATCAGGCAACTGTTTCGAGTTTAGCCCTCGTTAGCTACCAGACGCCGCATAACGGCGACCTCATGTTTAGTCTATGAATAATTGAAGATGGCCTATACAGGGCGATCAACCCTTGCGCACTTTTTTTGCAGAAAATTGACCATATGTTAAACGTCCTTAATCACACGTATTATTACGAAAAGTGTTTCGACAAGCAACGATAATTACACGGTGTTTATTTCTATATTCTAGTCTGTATTTATACATTCGATTACAATATTTAAAAGTGGACGATTACAACGGTCAGCTGGAGTATGGTTTTCGTTTTTGTACACGCACTTTTAAGGTATATACAAGTGTTAATTTCACCTTACATTTCCGCCCTTTTATGTTTTTACAATACGGTCATTCTGGTTGTTGTGACAGGTTTTAAGTGTTTGTGGTCAATGGTACCATCCGCTTTTAGCCCCCACAAATATTGAAAACTGTGCCGAACAGTTCCAAACACCGAGGGTGCGGGTGTATAGGTTTTAATATCCTTAGGGGAACTTTGACCGCTGCCCTCTCCGTCTACGCCGCTTCCTTGTAACTTAAGATAAACTTATGAAGGTTGTTTCATTATGTAAGTGATCTAAAATTTTAGCTGATTGTGTTGTGTTAATCGGGTGAAATTAACATAACTCATATACATTATTAAATAATTACAAATATCTTAGATTTTACTGATGCTAGACATACAGGGTGTTAATTAAGTACTTGTACTTTAAAGGGTGGATCTTTGACTAATTTTAAGATAAAAAGTTCATATGAACATGGGTTCGCAACGGCTTGGTTTTTGAGATACAGGGTGTTCAAAAAAACTTTTTATTTGCTTTTTTGCTTATATTTTTGTTAAGTAATATGGTAATTGGATCAAATTCGGGATACTGGGTATATTGATGAGAAACTCAAATTTTAACATACAATACGGCACATGTGTTCAATTTTGCTATGCATGTAAAACAACCATTAAAAACATTAAATGATAATGATGTTTAAATCAATACATTTTCTTAATACAAAGTTCATATTATAATTTCGTCGAAATGTTATTCCAAATTTCATGATTTCTTTTAAATTGGTAAGAGTGCGCGTAACATTCTAACTTCAATTGCTTAAGAGGTTATGTTATTTTCCCACGATGGTACTGTAGAATTATTTGCTAAATCGGGCCCTGGTTCCGAGATGGAAAACTACGACACTTAGGACCTGCCAATTAAGTTGGCGTTTTTTTCTAAGGACCTAAGGATAATTATATTGTAAATATGGTATGTTCACCTTTAAGAAAAACTCACTTTGTCAATGGATTTTGTTTTTAAACTTATCTAATGTATTTTTCAAATGAAAGACATTTCTTAACCTAGGTACCTACCCACAAGATTATTAAATACCAATTTTATTATTACCAATATATTATCGACTTAAATCGTCATTTTTTTGTTATTTGCTATATTTTCAATTAACTACATGCGAAATTAGATCACTCACTAGTAGGCGGAGGACACTTTGTAACCCGAAGGCCCAATCTTCAAATGAGTAGGTATAACCTTTGTTTGAAAAGTTATTTAAAAAAAAAACTGTTCGACCATTTTGTTCCTTGACTCATCAAGTATGTACCGGGTGACCCAATAAGACTGTTCCTCGGCCATATCTCGAGTACCGTTCGTCATATGACTTTAGGGGTAAAAAAATTATTGGGTAAATTGGTCATGAAGAATCGCTGGAAAATATTTTCAAGTTCTAAAAATGACCAACAGAGGGCGTACTGTCATCTTAAATTTTAAAATTGCATTTTCTTTAAATTTCGCATAATAAACAAAAATTTTTTTTCACATTTTTAAAGAGAACCAGTTTATCTATCATTTTCGTAAAAACAAACACTCAGTTATTTCAAAAACAAAGATGGTGTGGGGCGTTCTTTTATTTTTGCAATAACCTGCTTTAACTTCTTAATCGTCTGACCGATTTAAACAAATTTGGTATGGCTGAAAAGAGCATTCCTTGTGCAATGAGAATCAACCATATATAGTTAATTTAGTTCAATCCTTCTCCGCCAGGGGGCTAGTTTTGACACTATGACCCAAAAACCTAAAAAAAATCAAAAAAATCAAATGGAAAGATATGACTTTTTCTTTGTGAAAAAGTAGCCAAATAACACCCAAACAGGCCAGTGAACACCGTTTTTCAAAATCTCGTTCCTAACCTCAAATATTGGGAAAATAAGATTAATTAATTAATTAATAAAAATGCTTAAATTGTATCTTAAATTTACTTTTTACGTATTTCCGGTATTTGTCGATGGCGCGAAAGAAAAGCACTCTACACTTTTAGGTAGGCCGTGGAAAATGAAACAAATGAAACACGATGCATTATAAAATAATAACAGCCGTAATTTGTAAATTATTCTGCTGTGTTTACATTCAGAAAGTGCAGTTTTTTGAATTTGTAATCTTTTCTAAAATGCCGATTTCTAACCAAGAAGCATTTAATATGCTTGTTACAATAGGTCAAACGGTTAAGAAGTTAAAGCAGGTTATTGCAAAAACAATTGAACGCCCCACACCATCTTTGTTTTTGAAATAACTGAGTTTTTGTTTTTACGAAAATGATAAACTGGTTCTCTTTAAAAATGTGAAAAAATTTTTTTTGGTTATTATGCGAAATTAAAAGAAAATGCAATTTTAAAATTTAAGATGGCAGTTACGCCCTCTGGTGGTCATTTTTAGAACTTGAAAATATTTTCCAGCGATTCTTCATAACCGATTTACCCAATAATTTCATACGACGAACAGTTCCCGAGATATGGCCGAGGAACAGTCTTATTGGATCACCCGCTACACAACAAATTTCTCTCCATTTTCGTTGTTCGGCCAAGAATTGAAGTGGACCTTTTTTTTGAATTTTTAAAAACTAATTCCAGATTTGTGATTTTCATGTTCAGAAACCCCCAGATACCACATTTCGTCGAAATCAGAATTTTGTTGTGCGCCATTTGGTGGTAGGAATGTTGAAAACAAATTTTCAAAATCGGATAGGGCATATCCGAAAACCTCTTCAAAGACGTGCCACCCATCTTTGTAATTCTTATGGTAGCCGAGAAAAAAATTAAAGAAGAAATCCAAATTTCACCACTTTTGTGGGAGTGGCTCCCAAACGATACACGTTGCATCCTCGGTTTATTTGGAAAAAGGTCTTGTCTTGATTCCCTCTATCACCCGTTTTTTTTATATGGTATGTAACACCCTGTATTGCTACTACCTTATAACCCAACCATTTACTAAGCTATTTCGGCTTAAAACAAGTAAAAAGGAAGGCATAACTTTCATAAACCATTGATTCGCACAAACGGTCAAACATGTAGTGCCTGCATCTGTGGTTGCTGCAGCCAGATAAGTTATAATGCCTTTTTTGTAGCAACATCTTCATTACAATCGCCGTACAAAATTATGTTTTTGAAGACAAATTGATTTTCGCGCTTTGCTCTGCGTTTATGTTTATTAAAACCAGCTAGTTATATCTCCGTAAATAAGAAAATTGACGTTGCACAGTTCGCGCATGCTCACATTTAATTTATTCTATATGCGATATGTTTGTTTTTACTAGAAGGGTCTATGGTTACAATTGTAAAGAAATATCTTCACAAATAAGGAAGTTGGCACTGCACAAAAGCGCATAGACTGCGCATGTGTACATTTAATATTTACAATATGGGATATGTTTGCCTTTAACAGAAGCCATCTGTAACTAACATTTGATAAGACAGTTGATATTGCTCATCCTGCATGCGCGTTTGATACTTACAACATGCGATGCGTTTGCTTTTACTAAAAGCATCTTTGATTAAAATTTCTCCATAAATAAGAAACTTGGTATTCCTCAGTCTGCGCAGGCGCACATATGAGTTTTACTATATGCGATATGTTTGCCTTTTCTAGAAGTATCTGGTGGTTAAAATTTCAACAAAATATATGAATCGATAAGAAAGTGGATATTGCACAGCAAAATGTGAGACAAATTGGTTGTTGCATGTAAAAGATATGCACGTTTTACTTCCAGAAACAGCATCTCGGGAAAAGGGCCATCTGGCACACCTTCAAGGTATAGAGACTACGTATTGCACAACATTTCAAGATAATTGCCCTAAACGTACTTCAAAACTGCAGAAGTGGGTCCGGACGGACGTACGGACGGAACGCAAACAATAACACGTTTTTTTCCTAGAAAATGCACTAAAATGAGCGGGGCGAAAATGAACCTGGTTCTGAATTCAATGTACTCGTTAGCGCATTTTTCAACTGATGTTAGAAGGCGTTTTTATACCCACTTTCTTCGTCCGTCCGTCCGAGGTCGCAACTACTAGATTTCAATATGTTTAGTTCGTTCTTTTTGAATTCGGAAGCTGGTACCTGAGCCAAGAAAAATCTTGACGATTAATGTGCGCATGCGCAGACTGTGCAATGCCAACTTTCTTATTTCTGGAGATATTTCCTTAAAATTTTTTGTATAAATGCTTTTAGTAAAGAAACACTTTTGCCTTTTGAGAAGTACTGATAAACGCATGGAAAATGCGCCAAAATTACTCGCCTTTGGGGGAAAGCCTTTTTACTTTTTGTGTTCGTACTTGCTTTGCTTGAAAATGTGACTGTATTGAAAAGCTTAATTAAATATTTTTTAAATTTTTGGGTTTGTACAAACTAAAACTTACTTTCTCGTGCGACACTTTTTCGAGATCAGTGAGCGACGGGGCATAAGAGGGGGGGGGGGGGGGTTAAAAATTAATTTTATCTCTCATTGTATTCTAATTAAATGTCTCAACGAAAGGAACCGTTTTCTACCAACTACTGCCCTTCTTTCTCTCCTCTCATCAAAGTACGGGATAGAGGGGGAGTGGAACTAGTTTTATCCTTCATGGTACTCTAATGAAAGGTCTCAACGAAAGGAATTAATTTCTACCAATCATATAGCCTTCCTCCCCGATCTCTTATCGTGATCGGGTATATTCCTTTGTACCTCAAGAACGGATTGTCGGAAGAGGGTACTTACAAAGGGCGATTGAGACGTCTGCAAGAAATATATCCATTGGTGATGTCAAAGAAAAGCTATTTCGGTTTAAAAAAATGCACTTTATCTGCACAAGAATTGTGCACAATTTATACTTGTTTTTACACATTTGGAGGTACTGGGACAACGAAAATCCATCGACAAGAAAGTCAATGTTTGGGCTGGATGTTCTTCGGAATCGCTTTATCGGGCCGGTATTCCTCGATTGAAGTTTAACAGAAGAACTGATAGACCCACTCAATTTTTTGAGAGTCAAGTGAACGACAATGGGAACACTAAAACAAGTAAGAAATCCGTCGCTCTAGTGATTGGCTAAATCGTATTTTTAAAACGTATTCGCACTTGAAGTTTTGACGCCATTAACAGATGAGTTTAGTCAAGACCTTCAATTCATCCTATCTCCGTTATTAGTGATCCGACGAGGTCGACTGTGCCGTTGGATGCACCTAAAATGTGTATCACTTTCTCTTTGTGAGTACCGACTTCCAATACACCATTTTCGGGATATTCGCATTTGAACTGTATGCTCCAACAGATGCGTTTTGTCAATACCTTCACTTATCTCTTTGTGAGTACCCACTCCCAAGTTCCAACATTCCGTTTTTGAAGCCTCGCTCTACCGATAAGTGCGTCTGGTTCATAATTTACGAAAATGTGTTTAACTGCTTCTATCAAAAAGACATAAATTTCATAAAAATCGCTGCCTTAATACTTGTTTGCTAAAACTTAGGTAAATCTTCCACTAAACATCTACCTATCAGCAGTTTTTGATTTTTTAATAATTACAATAGGCGGATCGTTTTGAAATGAAAGCTCTGTGTGATAAGCATTGTGAAAGTTTTGTTTAAGTACATTAAATAGTTCTCATTTTGCCAATTTTTTCACTTCGTAAAGATTTAGTTTACACCGAGATATAAGATGCGATTGATTTTGAACATATTGTGTTTCCTATTTATTCCTCACAAGTTATATAGTCACGAAAACAATGTTTCGCACGAAAATTGAATTGGTACCATCCCGCTTCGAGTCATCTATAGGAGCTTTAAATGAACCGTTATCTTTGCAATTATTATCGTTTATTACATGATTAACTGGACGTTCTAATGTAACACAAAAAGGATTTTTTTTGCTGTATGACGTTAAAATTAAGTAAGTTTATCCTTTTTATTTTGTCCTTCCTCAACTTAAATAATCGAAAAAACGTAACGTTTTTATTTAATTCCTAAAAAGATAAATATTGACCAAACTGTAAACACAGAATAGCGGTCCATTGCACATGTAGTTAAGTTACACATATATAAAAAGATCAGTTCGATCTCGTTTTTTACCCTTAGTTCCCACCGTAAACGGATACTAAGCACATGTGCTTTCAGTCTCCACTTTTTAGCGTCTCCCTGAAGACGGGCGACGCAGCATGTATATACCGTTCCTTCTCATCCCTTTACGCGCAATACGCTTCCTAATAAAATAATGTCGATCTCCTTGTTTAATACCCACATTTGCGATATTCTTTGTGCGAACCGAACTTGCACCTTCCATTGTCCAGGTACAAAAAAACTTTTTTGTATTTTAAATTAATCCCAGAACGGAACTCGGCGTAGGGTTCCTTAAAAAATCTGCCCCTTTCCTGTAGGTAGAAAAAAAAGCATAGAGAATCTAAGACCGTGCATAAAAAACGCGGCTTAAAAAAACGGTCAGGGGACGATTGGGCCATCTGGCCCACAGAAGGCTCTTGAGACACACCGAGTAGGTTACACCGCGTTGTCCCCTTTGACCCTCTACGCATGAGAAAAAAATACGACAAAGTATTGGGCATACAACTTTTTATATTACTTTTTCAGTTTTACGTTGTTTATCTTTGGTGTGATAGGCGTAAAAAATTACCGACGTGGAATAATTAAATTTAAATAAAGATAATTAGCTACATCATGTAGGTAAATCTTTTATAATTGTTCACTTATGCAAAAACTCGGCTAACCGATCCACCGACAGTTTTTAACACACAAAAATGCAGGGATCGCAAGTAAATTCTTCTAGACGCTTTTGCAGGTGGCATTTTCACTGCGGATATTCAGAGTTTATACAACCCTTATGTACTATTTTCTAGTGACCTTGTAGGGAATCGTAGATTTCATAGCAGGGTGACATTTGAAATAACGATTTAAATTAAAATGTGTGTGATCCTATCTAGTGTTACCTATACTGAGAGCTTAATAATGCTGTAAAAAGGGGTCAGAATTCTTAGTTGTCTAAGTATGAAATTAGTAATTCGTGGTAATTAATCGAATATACGACTGTTAGTAGATTAAAGGAGTATTATCTGGTTAATATTCATTAGACGAATTTTATGTAGGAGTAACCGATCAGTTTGCGAAAATTGACGTAAGAAGCGAAAGATGCTTTCTGTCTGTTTGTCCGAGATTTGGATGGTGATAACTGAATAACTCGAGACTTTCGACAAACAATAGTTTAGATCTGCCGCTTTACTGAGTACCTACCTACTTAATGCCGTAGGATTGCCCAAATAATTGTCCAAGAATTGAATTTGTATGAGTAGATATGACTTTCCTCGTCCATATAAAGAACACGTATACTTTTTCAAAAAAGCTTATATTGACTTAAATAACGCATGTGAACATGAAAACAAAATTTTGAAAAAAAGATGTCGCCTTGGTTTAAGCTCACTCGTACGTACCAAGCTCCACAATTATAAAAATATAAGTAGGAATAAAATTATAAATAAAATAAAAATTAAAATTAAAAAATATATAACATCCCGCTATCATTAATATCTAAAAACTGATAAAAGTAGCACCACTAATTACACAAATTAGTACTTAGTAAATTAGCAAAGTACCTTAAAGATTAATAAGTGTCTAACGTGTCCTTTGAATAATGTACTTACCGTTTTTTATCGCAAAAGAATTTTTGAAACTATAAATAACGTTAAAAACTACTGACATAAAAAAATATTATATTATAAGTTTTATTTCTAGTCTCACTTGTACTTAAAGTAAAAAACTAAAAAAAAATTTAAGTTTGTAAAAAATTTGGGAGTCAAATAATTTAATCTTCCTTCTTACGAAAGAAAAAAAATAACGCATATTAATTTTTTTATTATAAAATGATTCATTAGCTTTTCCACATGTGTAAATTGAAATCAAATATATTTTTTGTTTAAAGATGTTCTCTTTCCTAAAAAATTGTTTCCTCAGTTTTACAAAAAAGTAGGACAGGTTCACACTGTACTGGGTGGTCCAAATTGGACAATTTATTTTAAGAGGTAAAAAATGGATCTAGATGTCTGAGCTGAAACACACTGGCAAAGAGATTCAGCTATCTCTAATAGTTTGGCCGCTAGAGGGCGTTTCTCGAATTTAATCGATTTTTGTAATAGCTTTCTTATTTTTAAATACTTTTTTATGTAGAATCCATCGGGATGCACAGTTTTTATACAAGTTGATTGATTTTTTTATACGACCCTAAACAACATTTTTCATACAGGCCACCTTATATTATTGTGTGCAGGGGTGCGGTCACTAGGCCACCCACAAAACACCTGTCCGGCTAGCTCAAAACAAAACAATTTTTATATTGGGAATTGTAATTAGTTTGCTTGTAAACATCGGGATTCTGTTATAATGAAAAATCTCAATGTTGACTTTAAATCAATGATTTGGGAAACTCAGTAGCCTTGAACAACTTCCAAAAATCACAAAGAATTAACTACACAAATTTTCATTGACACAATTAATTGATTGACAGAGCTTGTATGGACATATTACCCCGCACTCAGATGGTCGACAATTAAATTAAGAAATCTTACACAGAATTAGATGACAAACATGACTGGCTTGATGAATACGATAGCAAATTTTCGGTGGCTGTGCGGACGGTAAGAGACTTTTAACTTTTAATAGGATGAGAACCTTAAATATAAGTTGTTGATGTGCACTGCTTGCTTTTTCAACTCGACAAACACTTTTCCCGTAACATGTTAAACTTCTCACACAATTTGTTTCTGTACAAATTTATTATATAAATGACGAACTGCGTCTTCAACAAAACAAGGGCCCGAGAATGTAGAGTAAACAATTTTACACGCCTTTCAACCGTCGTCCAACTAGCAGCGTCGTGTTCTCTTCGTCTCCAGTATTTAAGAAAACACCACTTCCACCATAAAATAATCTCCTTCGTTAAAAATGTTCAAATAAATCGCCAATTACCACGGAACTCGCCAAACATTCGCCGGCGTGAAATGCGCAATTCTTCGAAACATCTGAGACTTCGTTATTAGCACCAGAACAAATGCGTTAATTAGATTTCGCCTAACAACAAAACTCCTTTTTGCAAACGAACAGATCTAACTTTACTTCTAACACCTTATCTAAATTTCCAAGCGAAAAAAATGAAACAAAAACTACGCAATTGCTACGTTTTTCCCCACGCAATTTAAATATACTCTCTTTTAAGTTCTTACGTCATCTATGTATTTCCTTTGTAAACCCGTTTAGTTAAGATGCAAGTTATTCCTGTAGTAGATTTGTTACCTTAGTTCTTTAGTTCGCCGCTAGAGGTCATTTGAGTATTACTAGTTGCTTTTACAATAGTTTTTTTCTTACTTTCGCCGCTAGGATCGCGATTTTATTTTCTTTTTTGCTTAACGCCATTTTTTTCTTCGACTGTCGGGTTTTTTTAATCGCTGTATGGGTTTGGTGAAGGGTTTCTCTTGTGATTTGCTTTAGATACTTCGCTGACGCTTATTGCGGATATAGATACCAACAATTGCGCATCACCTTTCACTTTGAATAATTGAATAATTTAGCTTCTTACTGTTGGCTTACTCTTTTCTTCATTATTGTGTACCCAATTATTGCTATAGACTGCTGCAAACCGCAGAATTTTGGGATTTTTCAATATTGCACAAGAAAAGTTCATTAGAAAATTCCACCACTCTTTTATCTGAAATCAATTACGTGATTCTAGATTCTACTTACATGGAAGTTGTTTACACTTCGATATTGTTCCTGTTTAACTGCAAGCAGAGCGAAACCTTTTGGAGAATATTAGCTATGTGAATCGGTTCGATATTTTTGATTCTACATACGTTGCTTTTGTCGTTACGAAGAATATTCCTCCCGAGACCCGATTTTGTCTACGATTACTTTTGTTACTCAGAAGATTCATTCCTCTTAGGTTGATTTCATAGTATGCTTCAGATTACCTACCTTTGCTTTATGAATTAGTTTTTGGAGTTGCCGAGATCTAGTAAGAAACCAACGTCTAGGATTTTTAGTTATTTTACTTGTGTCACACTGAAGAATTTGTTCATACTATCTTATTTACATTTGAATTACTTAGATTACAATGCTGTCGTATAGAAATTTAGTCATTTGTGCATCGCAAAGTAGTTTTCTTGAAGTTAACGTTACGTTCATGATTTTATATACCAATTTGTACGGACAATCCGTGGTCAAGTCAAAGTTTTGGTTTTGTTTAGTTAACGTAAATTGAATTATTGATTCTTATTAAGTATTAATTACGGTTTTAGTATACGATTTACCTGAATAGTGTCAGACGTTAGCCATTGCTATACTCGGCGCAATATTTTCTGCCGCGATATTCACTACCCCTCTTGTTTGTTTGTTTGTGTTGTTGTCTGTTACAGATAAGGCATTTTCTGAGCTCTAAAAACCTGTTACAACCAGAGTTCAAAGGTAATTTTATATTTTCGTCGATTCTTCTATACAGGGTGTTGAATTGGTTTAAGCACCATAGGGATTTCAATAGTAATTTCTTTACATTGAAATATTTTCTACCCTAATTATTTTGAAGAAGTTGTAAATAAATTTTTTCTAGGTTGTAAAATTGTACGACTATTCATGTGCCCATTTGTAATTTTTTGTTGTGGAAAATGGGAGAAATTAAGGAAATTATAAATTATAATTCTAAATCTAATTTGTGTTTCAATGATTTCACGGTAGTATAAATCTCTCGTACCTTGAAATTATTCAAACAAAAATTACGATTTGTACGGAAATGCCAAATTCTAATTAATTAATTTTTTTCGGTTTCCTGAATTGAAAAATAATAAATGAGGACATGAACAGACGCAGACAGTTTTTCAAGCTACAAGAGATCTATTTGCAACTTAATTAGGGGAGAAAATATTTCAATACAAAGATATTAGAAATTAGCATTGAAATTCCCATGGCGCGTCAACCGTCTCAACCGAGGTTTCAACACTCTGTATAACGTTTGATTACATACTGGTTTTCGATACAATCGAATTGTAATTACTACATTTGTTGGAATAGTCATTTAACCATTGTAGCTGCGTTGTTTTCTGCGGAAGCCGGTTTTGATATTAATAATTACCCTAAAAATTAATTTATATTTAAACATTGATATTTTAGATATTGCAGTGTCCATCACTACAGTGTGACATCAATTCTTGTTTATGTTCTATTCCTTGTCAAGACCAGAACAAGGATCTCTTAGTCTGTCTTGTTTCCCCTTTCGGTATGTATTCCCTTTCTTCTTTTGAAATTTACTAAAGACTAAGTGGCGCCTATCCAGTTTACTATTACTATATTTCCTTTTTGATTCGTTTTTGCTAGTGTACAAAAACGTAAGCCACTTAGAAACAATTCCAAAAGACAAACAAACACTGAAATACAAATTCAAAATAATAAAAAAACAACTCTGTGCTTATTTCGTAAACAATCCCCTAGATTTACTTAACAAATTGAAATATTCTCATGTGCCGAATGTCCCGTCATTATTTTTGGTGTTTAGACCGAAATAACGTCTCCATGATGTTATTTACACAACAATATATTTTGAAGTTTTTGAAAAGAGTGTACAATTTCTTGGTTAAATGGATATCTTTATTAGTTCTACATAATTTTAATTTCAAATAACACACAAAGAAGAACGTGAAAACTTAGGTTAATAAAACAAATACGTAATATAATATATAAATAAAAAAATGTAGAATAGCTAAGAAATTGTCATCTTTCTTTCGCCATGGAAACCTCGATGTTTGCAATAAAAATATTTTCATATATATAAAATGCAATATTGCAAATAATATTTAATATAAACATAACAAATGATACAACAAAATTTAGGAAATTTTACGCTCTTTTAAATACTCTATTCTATTCTATCGGCAACACAACATCTGCGAGAACACATGCTTATCTTGAAACTGATTAGCCCACCCAGCGATAACTTTCTCTATCACTTTTAAAACGTTGTTTATTTCATTTTCTATTCCAAGTAGATATAAGTAAGCAAATCGTCGCGTAATCACGTATTCAGTGTTCAATAGTTCGACGCGTTAAAAGCAAGTTACTTAATTTCGTTACATTTCCTGAGTTTACGGATGGTCTTGCAAGCGTACCCACCGTCACCTAAAAGGTAATTTAATTAAAAGTTGTACTTTATCCATATAGCCACGATATTCATCGGCCTCAAATCTGCATCGCATACTCACTAATTGACAATTAATGAAAATATACTCTTCCATTACGGTACAATTTAATTGAGGTAGAGAGCACAGTGCGATCACATATTACACAAAGAATAAATTGCGATTAATTTCATAACAGCAGAAAACATTGTCAAAAATGACAAATCCTGGATTAGAATAAATCTCGTTTAAAACTAGAATGACTAATATTTCTTAAAACCCGGACAGTGATTAAACTACACTATCAAATCAAGGTCAATTAGCTTTTATAAAACCGACTTAGCTCTACATCGCCGAATTTTCAAAATTTGGGAACATCTTGCCTATCTCTAATTTACATGCTTTTGATACTTAGATGAAAAAAGAAGATTAATTTATAGTTCATCCGTTAGCTACTCATTGAGTAACATAACAATATGATTGTCTTATCTAACTTCGCTATATTGAACTGAACCACGTCAGCTGTAAATAGATAGGAAGTGTTGGATAATTTCATTTCATCCACGTATACATCATACAAACATCGTGATCTGGTAACTCTTGAAAAAAAAAGAATATTATCTATTAACAGAGTGAGTAGCGAGTAGCTCAGCTTTCTAATTGAATATTGATCGTTTACGCAAATTACACCGGAATGAATACTTTGTATACCTCCAACGATTTCAGTAATTATAGCCATCTTTAATTGCCACCTTTCAAAATAGCCTACAATTAGCGCCAGGTAGGTATCTGAGATGACTTAACTAACGGTAGTGTTAAAATCGTAAATGCGTAGTTGAAAACGGACTAATATCAAAACGTAAATAAAAATAATTTCATTACGGCAATTGAATAACCGAGAAACCTGTCAGCAGATTTGATTCGTGCCTACCTTATTCGTGGGTCAGAGGTGTCAAATTAAGATAGAATCCCATAAACGGTACAAAGTGACAGGTTAATAATTAGGTGAGAAAATCTTACATGTCATTTATGTTTATTGATGCCAGTCCTTCCGTTGAAGTAGACTTTCTTTTCAAGTTGTGCACATCATTTTTTCTGAAACTACAATTCAAATTGAAAAATTACCACATGCAACAATGAAGTTTGAACCATAGCAATCTAGATACGTGTATGTTTGTTTTAAAATTAACGCAGCAATTGTTGTTTACTTTCTTCACTAGAGAGGAAAACATTTTCTCCATCCTTTTTTTTCTAAAGTAGTTTCAGGAAATAGTTATTTGTACAACTAGAGAAGAAAGTGGAGTTTAAAAGTTTGACACATGCGCGTAGCGATACCCGGTTGGTATAAATGAATTCCTTTTATTGAAACTTTTCATTAGAGCACAAATAAGAAATTGGTATTCAAACAGAATTTTTTTATCCTTATGATTACTAGGGTATCTATCCCCTTGTAATCCAAATACTAAACTCACGAATTAAATTAAATAAGAAAGAAATGCACATTATCTCCATTCAATAATTAAAAACCAATACAAAATTAAATACAATGTCTGTTATCAAATTACGAAAAATTAACGTTACACCTAAAATTTGGTCGCTACATTATTGAGAATATTAATACAGATCACTGTGTTACCGACTCCATATTCAATTTGAAATTCTAGTAAATATTCTACAAACTGACAAAGAATAAGTATGTTTGAATCTGTTGCCTGAAAAGTTTAAACAGAAACATAGAGCATCAGAGCTCGTCCGTCTTCCACATTATGAGCTAGCTTTTCAATGCTAACAAGCACATTGAATATACATAATGGGATTAATATTGAAACTTACCAACTTACCTTAAGTTAACTGCGTTCTTAAAACGTAAATCAGAAAACTATACCCCAACGAAGATTTCTCACCTTAATATCGGGGTGCACAACAGTTGACTTATTTCTTAAGGAAATCTCATTTACTTTCAATAAGGAGCCTCTGTGCCAACATATCTGACGCAGATATATTTTGCATCATAGTAGAACACCCCACATGTGCAGTACCATTTTAACACACGAGACTACCAACAATTTAAAATGTGTCCAGTGTGACTAAGTATGCAACGAATGATAAATCTAATTACAAAACACATTTATCAGCACATAAGGTCACCAAGAATTTAAAGTGACCCAAATATAAATCCAGTCTTACATTTAAGATTTAACATTTATCAAGACATGGACCCTACCAAGGATTTAAAATGTGACCGGCGTGATTTTGTCACCAAGTACAACTCTAATTTTAAAACACATTTGTTAATACATAAGACCAGTAAGAATTTCAAATGCGCTTGGTGTGGTACTACAATACCGTAAACCCAGAGACTTGTTATAACTAGACCGCGCGTAACGTAGATTGTACTATAAACGCCTGTTGTCAAGATAGGATAGGCAACCAACTGTTCATCGCGGGGCAGACGTACGTTCTGCGGCTTGCTTTAGCCATGTTTATTGTAAATTTTAGTAGCAAAAAAAGATAACATATAGCTGTTAACTGTTTTAATCGAATTTATTGGTATTTTATTTGAACTAAATTGGTATATAACTGCCTTACTCTAGTCCTAATTTGATTTATATGTGTATTTTGGTGGTGAACACGTATCGGAAAATATACTCTTAAAACTAAAGATGTAAGTAGTAAGATATGATTATTTAGCGGATTTTGATTCAATATATGCCTATCCAAAAACCCAAATGGGCTGTAACTGTTATTTATTTTTCTTAGACTGCTGATAACCATTTTGTTTACAACGCGGTGTGGTGTGGATTGAATGAAAAACCTGAACACATTTTCAGCAATTTGGCAAATTTTTAATGCATCGCTTGATACGTGCAACAATCCTCCACGATTTTTTCTAGTTAAAAGCTTTGAATGACTCTCTGATGCGAATATCGCATCTGCACATATGGAACATTTAACAGACTTAGCTATTTTTCTTGTAACAAAACCTGAAATATACTTAGTACCAGTAAGTACTTAGTTACGTCTATACCTAATAGGCAAATAGGTATTGCCGTTGTCTTGCTGGTAAAGGATGTCGAATAATAGTTCTACGTTATTTTAAGTGAATGGGAAAGTCGAAAACGCTCGGTATTGCATTATTGTTTAACACCTTCGTAGGTACCTTTCTAAAATCGGCTACATGGTTTATTCTCAACAGAAATTTATCTGTTCACTAATTCGAGCTAATCACGAGAATGATTAATGAACGGAACATCTAAAATAACAGCTTATTTCCATTATATTGCATATCATCTCAGCGATTTTTGCCCCGCGGTGCATTGTGTGTTGCATACTGTGTCGACAACACCTTAGATACGTTACGCGCAGTCTAGTTATAGCAAGTCTCTGCGTAAACCCCATTATGTTTGGAAGAAATCACATACCAGTGAAATGCAGCATATGTTAACTCAGTGCGCATGATCCGTATTCTATTGTTAGCTATCTATCTCCCATTATATATTTTGCGGTAGGTTTGGTATCAAAATGCTCCAAATTTATGATCTGTTGGAACAACGGTGAATTAATGTAAATGTCATATTCGTGAAAACATGACTTGGAAAGTGAGCGTTCCAGGCGCGTGTTCTCGTCTTTTATTGATTTATTTATTATTTATTTGTTTATTTATTTATTTTTGCCTTTACTTTTGAGTGGGCGGGATTTCAGCCAAGCTGCTCTACCAACCCAACCAAATATACATTTACAAATATCCATATCCGACCCCGGATTCGAACCAGAGACCCATAGTACCGCAGTCCATCTTCAACTGAACTGCGCCAGGGCCGGCGTTAGGTGAGAGAAAAGGGACGCCCACCAGAGTTTCTAGCTTCAATTTGTTTCATTAAGTTTACCGGGAGTGAAAGTGACCTAGTATCCCGGGAACGCACCCTTTTTTTGTGAAAATGAAAAATACGTTTGGCGATTGAAACTAAAAAAAATATTTATAAAAACTTCCTATCATTCGGCATACGCCATACTGCTTTTCCCGTTTTTGTAATGTACTTCGATAATCCAGAAAACTCATTATTTGGGAAAATAAATTCAACTCAATGGATTTTTCCAATATCTTTGGAACTGATCGGAATTTCCGAATTGTAAAACATAATTTTACTAAGTCCTAAAATACGCAACTTTTTTCTAATTTAACCGATTGTGTATGGTTTTCGATTTCCCCGTGCTGTTATGTACTATCTTGGACATACTGCATTCAGATAATATATCTAATAAACTAAAAAATTTAACTAACAAACTCCAACAAACCACTTTAGAAAATTCAAAAGTGACTCTAACGTTCAAATTTCAAATTTTGAATAATTCAGCATCAATCAACGAACCAACGCCAAAATGTAACAAAGAAATACCAACCACGGACCAAGCGTTAACCGTTTCGAAAATTCAAAAGTGCAAGGGCTCACTTGATATCGATTTCCATAAGTTATAACAGCTCGATTGCCATAACTAAATCGGTTTCGCCATCCAAAAGATGGACCTTATAACAACCCAATTATGCGTAATGAAATTGAAAAAACGCAAAACGCAGACAAATTGGTGTTACCATTAAAATAACAATGTTGCAGTATTATTAGGATAACAATTTCTTTGGGAAAAGGATGTATCTTACTGTAACGTAAATTTAATTAGGTAGTTTAAATAAATATTTACAATTAGTTAACAATAAATTCGTAACAGTCAACATATTATTTATCACTCATACATAACTTATAACAGCGCGAACTATTTATTTCTTCTGCGTTTAAATTGGAACTGACTGAAACGCAACTCGATTTGCTTATATAGCAAACTATCCTTCTTTCTGGAAAGATTTAGAACGCTTCCGAACCCACCAGACTATTCTAGAATGTTCTCGAACAAACACGTCGTATTTCTCAGAAAAATTACGTCACATCCGCCTCCGGTCTTTATCACCGATGACTAATCTTTCATGGCGCCTCGATGTCCACTGGGATTTCTGGAATATTCGCTACATTATATTAGGGCCTTAGTGGCCAAAGTTTAAAAATTTGGAATTGCTTTCAATATGATGGAAGGGTTCCCCAATCTTAATGAATTTTGCATTCCCTTGTTCTTGTTAGCGTATTTTTCTCAAAGTGAAAAATCGCTATTGGCTGCTCTTTGTTGTCCGTCCGTCCATCTGTCGTTCCGTGCGTCACACGTACTCCTTCTACACCACTGAACCGATTTGGGCGATATATGACGCTCATTTGAAAGGGCTTGGTCCAAGGATTCCGTGCATACCGATATTTTTTGGTTTTGCGCATGCGTAGTGTCAAAAATTTGGTTTAACGCATGTGCAATGCTAACTTTTTTATTTATGAAGTTATTTAAATGAAACTTTATATGTAAACATTACGAATATAAGTAAAGTTAACGACGTTTTCAAAATGTTGTTTTCCGCATGCGCAATGCCAACTTTCTTATTTATGAAAGCATTTAAATGAAACTTAATACATATAGTCACTTAGAATACAACGAAATCTAACACTAGTTTTAAAATTTGGTTTTGCGCATGCGCAATGGCAACTTTGTCATTTATGAAAGCAGTTAAATGAACTACAACTTCGTATAAAAGTAAAACTACTGCCCATTTCAAAATTTGTTTGTATTTGTATACGCTCCACTATTTTTTTTTGTGTAGGTAGGTAAATGCTCCTTATGCACATTCTGGAAAGAAGTTCCAGAGTAGTGTGTCCCTTCGAGCATACTCACTAAAACCCCACCTAAGGCTTCGGCCACTAAGGCCATTAGCCTATCACCCTTTTCATTGTGATCGCAGATCCTTCCACTTCAACAATCAAAGTTGGTTTCATTAACCTGTATAGACTTCGATGATAGGCGGCTTATTGGAAAGAGAATAGGGTAAGAAGGATCTCGTGCCTACCAGTATTGTTTCCCAGTCCTATATTATTAGGAGGAAAATACCCTCAAGAGTCATTTATGTTTGCATAATGACTTTTTAACTTGTTTGTATTATAAGTCGTAAAGGACAAACACGTTTAGGTACGTTAGCAGATTACAAAGGTATAAGCAAAATTCTATACTAAATCACCCGAAATAATGAACTGCAATTATTAGCAAACATATTATTACTTTCGATGTAAGTAAGAAATAAGTGCAGTGTTCTCTCTCCCATCAAATTAATCCTCTTGGCGCAGTTGGTCAACTTGTGAACCTTTTGTCTAACCTTTTCATTAAATTTGCCGATTGTCACTTAAATTCCATTGAGACCAAGCAGCATAAAAAATGTGCACAATTTAATTATCACGTATTTATTGGCGTCAGCGTTTCGGAATAATTGGCACCACGTGTGCGCGCACATTTTTGCGGTACATACAAATTTAAAAATTCATTCGCAGTCTTATACATGTGGAATGTGGACAGGAAATATAAAACGGAATGTTGAAATGACAAATAGGTTTAGGATACGAATCTCGAAAACTGGACCTCCAGTTTTCACTATGACACGCTCCATTACCGAAAACCTATTTGCGAATCGATAGACTGCATTGGAAAAAGAATGTTTCAGCTGCTAATTTATGAACAATTAAACGGCGTACAATGGGGCCTCTTTTTAAAAAGCGTCATTATACACTTAAGAAAACTATAGATCTTTTTATGAAATCTAAGCACAGGGGTGGTATCGGATATCTGAATAACTGTAAACAGAGGCTACTCGAGATTAAATCTACAAAAAAATAGTCCCCTACACGGAAGGTATAAAAAAATCTGACCCTAAAGATGAGAATGACCGTAGAGCGCTTTGATTAGACAGGTCCAGGTATTTTTTTAAGTTTTTTATACCGTGGGATATTTTTCACGTAATCCGTAAAATAGTGGCGGTCAGGTATTGAATTATATTTCTTTCTTAAATCTACAATAGGTTATTATGTTACCGTTTTAAAGTAAAAAAAAAAAGAAATTTTTGTCGGTGTGTGCTATTAGATGTGACTTCATAGTCTTCCGTCCTTTTGTTTTTTCAGCATTTAACCGCTATTCATACTGCAGTTAGTTCCGGTAGTGTTCATTCAATCTCAAGTTTCTAAAAATAAAAGAAGACACCGGACATGCGGGCACGAGTAAGTGCTCACTCTGAATAGTGCGTTTGAGATACGCAAATTTTAATTGTGCAATTCTGTCGTTAATGAGTTATGAAATAGGAGTGTACAAATTTTAGTTTTGTTCAGAATTACATGCGTGTAGTGTAAAATATCGCAGAGATTTATACTTCAACCTTCTTAAGAAGTGGTTGTTTACGCCTACCTGCTACATTATACTAATGTATTGTCCACTATATTTGTACACAGGCCTCCAAGGTTTCAATATTATTCAGCCTTACACCGGATGGCCGGACACACCGGATGGCCATTCCAAATTCTTACAAAGCGGGCATTCTACTACTGCCGATTGCGTCGCGTTACATGCTAACATTCAAATGAAACAAAGATGACTGACCCATTTTACAGAGTGTCCGAAAAGTATGGCATAAGTGAACGGCTAAAATATGAAACATTAGGTGTTGGGTTTTAAAAAAATGAGAAAGAGAAAATATACAGGGCCGAGGGCGAGTCAAAAAGTATATTTTGATACCAAAGTTGATTTTTTTAATGGAACAGTTTTTTTATCCTTTTTTTGATTCTGTGTCAAATTTTACGCATAATTTATGTAGCATATCCTATTGCCTATTGGAGCAAAAGTAAAAAAAACACATCGATTTTATCTAAATTGTTTTGATGGATCCTGTATATTTTCCCTTTAGTGAAAAAAATGCACAAGAAAAAATTATAATAGACGTGTGCGAGGATTTTTTTATCCTAACACCTGATTTTTAAACGAATTTGTTCCATATTTATTATAATTATATCAGAAAATGATTTAGACAAAAGCTAGTCCGAATTACTGATGTTCATTTATTAAACGGCACAGCAAAGCGATGCAACCTTTTTAGGGGAGTCAATGGTGTCTGTCTGTTTGTCTGTCTGTGAATACGACAATTGACAAACGCTGGGATTTGGACCGATTCGGTTCAAACTTTGCACAGTTGATCTATATGCCACATTTAACAAGCCTATTGAAAATGGGTCTCGCTGTGCTTTTGTTTTTCCCAATAATAATAAATGAACAGCGATTTATGCTGACAGAAAATATATTTAAGTTTTATGCGATCGACTCAATAAATATGTACCGGGTGACCCAATAAGACTGTTCCTCCGCCATATCTCGAGAACCATTCGTCATATGACTTAGGGTTAAAAAAAATTATTGGGTAAATCGGTTATGAAGAATCGCTGGAAAATATTTTAAAGTTCTAAAAATGACCAACAGAGGGCGTAACTGCCATCTTAAATTTTAAAATTGCATTTTCTTTAAATTTCGCATAATAAACTATATATTCTTTTTTCACATTTTTAAAGAGAACCAGTTTATCTATCATTTCCATAAAAACAAAAACTCATTAATTTCAAAAACAAAGATGGTTTTTGCAATAACCTGCTTTAATTGTAACAAATTTGGTATCGTTGAAAAGAGCATTCCTTGGGCAACAAGAATCAAATATCAATATAGTTAATTTAGTTGAATCCTTCTCCGCCAGGGGGCTAGTTTTGACACTATGACCCAAAATCCTAAAAAAATAAAAAAAAATCAAATTGAATGATATGACTTTTTTTTATGAAAAAGTAGCCAAAAAACATCCAAAGAGGGCAGTGAAAACCGTTTTTCAAAATCTCGTTCCTAACCTCAAATACTGGGAAATTGAGATTAATTTAATTAATAAAAATGCTTAAATTGAATCTTAAATCTACTTTTTCCGTATTTCCGGTATTTGTCGATGGCGCGAAAGAAAAGCACCCTACACTTTTAGGTAGGCCTTGGAAAATTAAACAAATGAAACACGATGCATTATAAAATAATAACAGCCGTAATTTGTAAATTATTCTGCTGTGTTAACTTAAATATTTGAGGTTAGGAACGAGATTTTGAAAAACGGTTTCCACTGGCCTCTTTGGGTATTATTAGGCTACTTTTACATAAAGAAAAAGTCATATCATTCCATTTGATTTTTTAAATTTTTTTAGGATTTTGAATCATACTGTCAAAACTAGCCCCCTGGCGGAGAAGGATTCAACTAAATTAACTATATTGATATTTGATTCTTGTTGCCCAAGGAATGCTCTTTTCAATCATACCAAATTTGTTACAATCAGTCAAACGGTTAAGATGTTAAAGCAGGTTATTG
The DNA here is from genome assembly GCF_008802855.1 of Photinus pyralis. Classification (NCBI taxonomy): domain Eukaryota; kingdom Metazoa; phylum Arthropoda; class Insecta; order Coleoptera; family Lampyridae; genus Photinus; species Photinus pyralis. The sequence goes on along the minus strand of NW_022170738.1, from coordinate 36,424,820 downwards.
CAAAAACAATTGAATGCCCCACACCACCTTTGTTTTTGAAATAACTGAGTTTTTGTTTTTACGAAAATGATAAACTGGTTCTCTTTAAAAATGTGAAAAAAGAATGTTTAGTTTATTATGCGAAATTTAAAGAAAATACAATTTTAAAATTTAAGATGGCAGTTACGCCCTCTGGTGGTCATTTTTAGAACTTGAAAATATTTTCCAGCGATTCTTTCTAACCGATTTACGCAATAATTTTTTTTCCCTAAGTCATACGACGAACGGTTCCCGAGATATGGCCGAGAAACAGTCTTATTGGGTCACCCGGTACATACTACTACGATGGCTATTATGTCCTAAGGAAGGGATTGGTCGAGATTCTGATTTTGTGTGATATGGTAGAATGTTTTTCATTTATTTTTAAAACATTTAGAATTATACAGGGTGCGATCACAAAGTAAGGGGGCAAAAGTGAAAATTGATTGTTGAAATTACTTCGTAATTATGCGTCATACAAGAACCTGGGGTTTACAGGGGGCGCGTAATAGGTGTGGGCCAGGTAGAGGATCCTCTTTATTGTAAGAGGGGCAGCCCAGCTGAGCATTTATGTCGAGTTTGATCTAATGGCTGATTTCTGTTTCAGAGATCTTGTACCTCCAATTTCAGGTGAAAAATGGCAGATGACAGAGCAGGCACTTGGTGGACTGCTCAGCTTATCTCCCATACGACTCTGAAGATGCTCCACCTACCAGGGAACTGGTTGAGTTGATAAAGTACTGTTTTTCGAAATGGTGGGTTACTTCTGGTGGTTACCTTGCAAACCCACCATGTTGCATGAGGCAGCACCACGTATCGGTTTTTAGACACCAACATCAACTTTATTTTTAATACGGATCTGGATTTTTTTCATTTTTTAATAGCGTTTGATGTATGGCAATTACTATTATCTATTTTCAATACAAGTGACGAAGTTTCTTTCAACATTGAAGAGTAGCCATTGACTTCCAAACATTTTTTGTTTGTTTTTATTTCTTTTTTTTTTAGATTAAGTTAATTTAGTTGATGTAGGTATAACAATATTAGTAAGTTTAAGTTTGAGTATGTCACTTTGTGTTCTCCGTAATTGGGCTTGTCCTGTGGAGAATTGAAATTGAAATTGAAATAAATAAATAAATAAATAAATAAATAAATAAATAAATAAATAAATAAATAAATAACAAACGAATTGTATTACATAGAGATAGCAGTAAGTGTCACAAATCATTAATTTTGTGGATCACAAGCTACTCAAAAATGAAAAAAATTCAGTTTAGAACGTACAAATGAAGCGGCTTCGATATTTATAATGTAATGGATTGTATGTGAAATGTAATTGCTTACTCTGCCTTTGTATGAGAGGGATGAAAGAATATCAACACTAATGATTTAACGTGTTAATTATTAAAAATACAAATAAAGTAATTTATTCTAAATTTTGGTTACAGATCGGTACGACGACACAATACTAGAAATTGGTATAATTACGAAAGGAATATAAATGAATTGACTTACTTGTTGTTTTGAAGTAGGTCATTACAAACGAAAGCAAAAGGCGACGGTGACGATGGCGTTGTTGCTTTTGCTGAATAAGCGACAGCTTTGACAAAGGCAATTATAACGACGGCCGTATGGTGTTGTACAAGCTACTTGATGAAAATGACGTGTTGCTTTTTAACAACACGTTCATTATAATTGATTGCTGTAAGGCGACATCTTTATCTTGGATTATTGTTCAATGAATAGGTACATGCGCAAATTTAGTGCAATTCTAGCTTCAGCCACTGATGCGCAGCACATAGCGACTGGGAATATAATAATAATAACCAGACGAGCGACGTAGAGACACATACACTAATCGTTACTTTATTTTAATTCGTGCGATTAGTTAACCAGGTTAGACCTGAGTTCTCACAAGAAACACTGACCATAATAATAATAGTATAATAGAATTTTTTAAAATAACCAATCTATACAACGAACTGTGACACTGGATTATACCAAATGTTTAATACTTATCCATAATTCATCATGACTGCTTAGTACCTAACAAGAGAAATACATTAACAATAATAATAATTTCAGATAAATACTCAGCATCACCAGGTCAATAAAAACACTTTTTTTCCGACAGAAGTAGCTAATAATCTTAGCAATTGATGCTTCCTTTATCGTTGATCTATATCGAGAGATTAAAAAAAAATAAAAATAAAAAATAATAATAAAGTTTATTAACTATAGGACATTATATTAACGAAAGTTATACATTTCTGAATAAATTTAAAGGATGCACAAAATATGCAGGGTGTTCCATAAAAAAAAACTGAAGTATACGAATACGAAATGGTATGTGGAATTAGAATTTGGAACCGAATACAGGGTGTCCCATTAAATAAATATGACTTTTGACCTTCTACTTTGTGTCATATCCTGTATAATTCAAAATATTTTTAAAATATGCAGAATATTCTACTATTATATTCGATGCGACTCGTCTAAAGATGTCCAACGAGTGTACGGCGAGTTTAAGGTTTTGATGAGGGGTACATTAACGAAAGATAAGGATGAAGGGGAAAGGAAGCAGTAAAACCAAATTTATTTTTGTCTCATCTGTCATTAGGTGTTTTTTTGGTTTCCGTCGGATTGATTAGTGATTTGTGTGTACGAATTTTGTTTGGATATTTTGACTCGAAAAAATAGTAATTAACTTTAACTTTTATTTGGTAATTAATTGTAATGTTGTTCCGAACACTCATGTGGAATTTTAGTTGGATATTGTGGTTCATTCCCATTTTAACATGATTGGAATTGTTATTTTAATTTTGTGTATTTGTAAAATAAAATTTGTTTATTTTGATATCATGCAAGTTGTGTGTTCATTCGAACCCTTTTCACGACGAACAAAGAAGTGTTTTGCTCAATTACGATTAATGTTACTGATTCTCGCCCAAAGTTCATTTTAATTGTTATTCAGCATTTAGTAACATACCGTTTGAAATTTAAGGAGTTTGATTTTGCCGGAAATTAGAATTCGAAGGTTTTGTTTTGTATTCGGGTGAGGATCTGCACCGAGAAAGGTTACCATTGAAAAGCTAGCTAGGTTTGAAGTGTTTTGTGTATGGGGTACGTATGGTCCTTTTTGGCCCGGAATGAGTTATTTCTGAGATTAGCCAGGAATGAATTTATAACCTCGTGCGTCATCATTTTCAGATAGTGATGGTTCTTCTGTAACGGTCTTTGGATAGGATTTGGTCGAGGATCGGACCGAAATTAGTTCAGTCCTCGGTCCGGACTGATTTTTGATCGCCCGAGCCTCGGTCCGATCCGGACCATTTCAAATTTCCGTCCGGTTCTGTCCTATTCAGAAGACCGGACCAAACCGGCCCGTTCTTCAACTCCATCCCAACTCCTCTCAAGTTTTCCAAAATCCATTGTTTCTCTTAAGATCCTCCTCACATTTTTAACATTCATTATGTTTTGTGTTCTATTTTCATCCATTCAAGTTCTTCCTTTAGTGATAGTCATTCTCCACTCAAAATTACTCCAAGCCAGATCTATTTAATTACTGCAGCTTTGTCAAGTTAAGGATCTCTTCGACATTCTTGATAACGTGTTGAAACGGCCAACACAAGCCAGGGTAAAGGATTTTCATTAATTGTTGTACAAGAGGGTCCGAGTGAAAGTTAGTGGCGTCCAAAATCTTGCTAGAATGGTAATGGTCGTAAGGGCAACAAAAAGTTATCATAATTTCGAAGTTATTAATTCTATTTCCATCTGTGGAGTTTAGACAAAAGAAAGTCAACGATGTAGATCAGAATAAATTTAATGTGGTTAATAATTATCAATATCCTTGTCGCTTCTAAATCAGTAAATTTTTTAACGAGTATAGTTTGAAAGTGAAATTGTCCTTTTCCTTTTACTAAATTGAACAATCTATAGCTATACAGTATTGAAGAAAGTATACAAACCATTAAACTTGCTTAAGTTCTGGATTCATTGCAGAAAGTTTCGACTAATTCGCCACTTTGTTATTAAATAACCAAAGTGCGTCATTTACTCTAATCATATAATATGTAGGACTCATTCTCTTTAAAGTTTTTAAGTGAACACTTTTATTGTCCCTCGTTTCTCTAATTTAACTCCAAGTTAAGGATAAGGGAATGTACAATGAGGACAAGTCCTTTGTGTTCAATTCAGCCACATGAAAGTTACTTAAACTTCCTAAAGTTTATTATCTTTAAATTAAATTTACGTTCTTTCGGTGGTCAAACCCCTGTTTTTCGTCTTTGATGTCTTTTACGCACTAATAATTTAAAACTTTCTCACTATTATAAGATAGTTATTCGTCGGCGAAAAGGAAGTCCTTTTTTTCTCTCTAAATGATGCGATTTATCCGTTATGGTAGGATTTGGCGTAAGCAAATCTCAATCTACATCAATTCGCTATGGTCTGATTTTCAGTAAATGCGAGCACGTCGCATAGTTCAATTCAAGCCAAACTAAAGGTTTTCGGACTTGTTTACGAGATCAACGCAAGCTGTCAGATTTGCGACATTTTCCATACTCTGTTGCAATAATACAAAGCAAACGTGTGTATAAATGATGGTCCATCCATCAAAGAGGGTTACTGACCACGCTTGACTTAACAGAATCGGACTAATCGTTTTTTTTAAAGAAAAAGTTTAGAGCGGATTGTAAAGAAAGTGGTGCAAATACCTTTTTGTATTAACGTTGCGCGATAATTGCAAAATTAATAATTTTCGTGTGCAACCTGTACTGGCACTGTACGCATTGTGAAGGTATTACGGCCCTGATTCTGACAACAGTATGCAATGAGTTGCATTTTCTTTTCTAGGTTGCTTTTTCGGACATTTCATGCAACTGTCACTTAGAAATATTATAAATGATCTAATTTTTGTATGGTGACAAAGGCAGTTACAGAAATACGATAGTTTTTCGTTCGCAAATCTGGATATTTGATATTTACCCACTGACATACGTCATCGTTGCCGACTGACGAGGTCTTTTGATTAGGTACCCAAAACAAAACTTCGTAATATTTTTGGCAGATAAAACGATCAAGGAGGTCAATAGTCTTTTAACACTGACCAGAACGATGCACATTTATTTTTGTTCTATAGTTGGACCAAACGAGACATGTAGTCGTGATGATTCTATACAGTCAATGACCAATATACGAGAATCCGTAAGTATGGGCACCTTAAAGATGACAATTGCGCGGCGCTTGGGTAATTAAAACATGAATTATGCGCTAATTTTGTACATTTCAAATCTCTAAGTTGCACTTTATAAATAAGTAACGTTGCGCTAATGAATGAACGAAGACATGCGGTGAATTATGGCTAATTAATTCGTTATTTATTTCGAGGGAAGCTCGATTAAATGTACCAATGTAGTTTTATTAATTTAAATTGCCACCAACGAACATAATCGTAAAATCCAATCCACCTGGTCACTAAATTCGTAAAGCATTTCATTTCTCAGAAATGAGCGTCTGATGTACTAGAAATGAAACCTCCCCTTGTTCTGCTGGAATTTTGAGTTTCCACAAACGATCGAAATTATAAACCTCTAACGCGGATCTGAAAAAAATGGCAGATCACCTCGTGGGTTTGACCCATTTTCAATAGGCTTCTTTATGTGGTATACAGGTCAACTGTTCAAAGTTTGAACCGAATGGGCCCAAGCGTTTGGCAGCTATCGTGTTCACGGACGGACAGAGGGACCCCATCGACTTCCCTATAAACCTTCTACTTCTGCCGCTTAATAATAATATGTCCCTCGGAATTTTGTGATAAAAACAAGCGACATGCATCTCTTAGGGCTCTTAGGCCATCTATAACTCATATTCTGTAAGTAGTTAGATTTAACGCCTCCCCACCCCTCTCGCTTAACATTTCGCATGTGTTTTTTAACAAGATGTATGACATAAGGGGGGGTTTCCATTTAAATATTTAAAGGGCTCCCCTGAAAACCGTATTGATCGTTGATTCTAGCGGACTTATGCTTATGGACGTTACAATGCAGCGGCAGGTGATTGTTTTTTATCTTTGCAAATGGAATTTTGAAGGACCTGAGAGGCGTTGGCTCGGTCTTGTTGAAAATCTTTGTCTCGAGGAATATAAAAAGGAAAATAAAACAATAATATTTATTTATTAACAAAACTGTTCTTATTATCTTAACTATTCCGCTGGGAGAGAATGCACGTCAGAAAATGAGGACGAGGCAGCTTAGAATTCAACGTTTATTTATTCTTCATTCAACATCAAATTAATATAAAAATCGAGCAAATGAACTATCTCTATCATATTCTTACACTTATTCATTCGGGTTTTTGTTAACTGTTTCTATAATTGCCTCTTCTGCTCTTCGCTTCTTCAATTTCTTCTGTTATTCCATATCTTTCCTACACTTTTCCTCTGCAAACTCTTGTTTCTTTATTCATTTTTCTTCTTCCGCCTTTATGGTTCAGTGGTAGAGGTTGGACTATAAATCCGGAGGTCGGGTGTTCGAACCTGGGTTGAGGTGAATTTTTCATCTGTGGCAGAGATGGGAATTACCTTAGACCAGTTTCGAGCATTCTGCACATTCTACTTCGAATTAGGTTTTCCTGCAGTTTTCCTAATTCGTAAGGTAAATACCGGAGTAGTATAGAACAACTTAAAACCTTCTGCAGAGGCACCTCTAAAAAGCATTAATGCGGGTCACTCGGTAATTGGGTGCAAGCCTGTTGAGGGTCCAGAACAAGAGAAGGATGATAAATAAATAAACTTTTATTTGCATTTGCAAAACTTCCTTTGCTTGCTTCCTTCACCTGGATAACTCATTTTCTACTCTGTTTTAAGTCTTAAATATTCTTTGTCGTCTGTTTCTTCATCCGACTGGTCTACCTTCTGTCTTGTAATCATTATAAGCTGTTGCTATAGCCCCTTCATTCTTTGCACTACAATTGGATGACATTCAATAACCTCATTTCGCTCTTTTCCTCCCCAGGTTGATTAATATGAACCTTATCCGTCTAAAAACCTCGCAGTTTGATTAATACAGTCCAAAAGTTAATTAACGAAATATTTTGTAAAAGTTTAAGCAGTAGTTAACAAAGATAGTAAATGCATATATACAATGTTGGTTACTATCAAGGTTAAAAGGAAGTTTTTGGGAACAATGGGTCGGGTAGTAGCAGGTACCTAAATTCTGAGAAAGGGTTAAGAGTACAGGGGGTGACTCATCTTTGGTGCAATAAAGTCCTTTTGTTAAAAGCAAGATGGAAAATTACATGGCCTTGTAGGCAAATTTAATAAAAACAAGATATGTGGAAATTATTGAATCGCCACTCATTTATCGCACATAGATTCTAAACTGAAGAGCTTTGATTAGAGTAATCCCGCTCCTGCAAGATGGGTAGCCCGCCCCTGGTTTCGGAGTTTCGTGCCTACAGTTGGATGTCGAAGACAATCACGGAATTAGGTGTCGTAACTCAAATTGATTACAGTTTTTTTACCACCCCCGTAACTGCTTCATTCACGGAGAAAATTGTTAGTTACAAACAACAAGTCAGTACATACATCAAACGAATCGGTAATTTCCACATATTAAAATAAAATGATCAAAACTTATGTGAATGTTACTTCAAGGACAAGACCAAGTAATCGACATCAATAAACATAAATTAAGCAAGCATTACACCAAAAACGTAAACAATAGCATAACGGTATCACACATATGATTCTGTATTGTGTTAAACCAAGTAAATTTCAAAAACAAAGATTGAAGCACACAAAAAATATAAAATGCGGCATACAAAACACAAATACGATATAAAGAAATGCAAAAATTACTACCTGCATTAAATAACACAAAATAACAACAAACATTTATGGAGCTACGCGTACACGACCGCCATTCAAGACAAGATGCTAAACGTAACCCCTGTTCGTGCTTTTCGTCTTCCATCGGAACTTGTCAGTACTCCGATTTGGATGACGGATGATTGGATGACGGGCAATCTAGCATATTCGTCGATTGTAATAGCGTTTATGTGGCAGAAATCCTTTTTTCTCCAAGGAGCATTTGTAGGGGGGAATCCGGAAGGGGTTGTTGGTACGAAATTGTATTGCGTGCTTCGTTGTCGTGGTTGTCAACTGGAGCGCCTGGTGGTCCATTACTGCCTTGAATGTGTCGACAGGGTCTTGAGGGACGCCAGGAGATACAGAAGGGGATTTGTTCCTGGCCGCTTTATTCCAGTTGAAAAGATCGATTACCTGTTCTCTATTCCCATGTGTATGCACTCGCGTTCGTAGTCATAATGGTGCGGTACTTGTGCAGCATTAAACCGGCAAGGTCGTGCAGTTGGAAAAGATCAACGTGATAACAGATTTCTCCGCTTGACCTCACATACTAAGGAACAAAAGGGCATTGCTGGACTCCCGAATTTAGAGATTTCATTCCGACTATTTGGATAAGTACAATTAATCGTAATTATTTGAATGGGTTACAAATAACAGCTCCCAACTAAGTCGAGATTACATCCGTTAGATGCGCCCTTAAAAAACTTGACTTTAATACTGGTCGAGCAGCTGACTGAGCCGACTCATGTGGGGTAAGGGAGTGGACGCTCCGCTATGACATTGAGGTGTCTGGATCAGATCCGGGTTTGAGGGTGAATCTTTGTAAGTGTGTAGTATTGGTATACTTACCTAAAATCCCACATATCTAAAAATAAAGCAAATAAATAATACAGTTTCCAAAATGCAAGTGGTTTCCTTTTACCTACAGAAATGAACATCCTGTAAATATACAAGTTTTACTTTCAAACAAACTTTATTTATAATCCTTTTATTACAATCTGCCGATGTACTTCCCTCGTGCCCTTTTTTTTCTCGAGTAACTTTCTTTTCCAGTTTCTTAAGGTACAGTAGGTATATCCAATAAAAGTGGTTAACCAACATCTAAACATATATTTATGAAAGATAATTTTTGTGTACCTATCTTCTTTCTATTAAGATGTATTATGAAGATTATTTTGAGTACCTGGCTACTCCTCGAAATAGACCTATTTACGCGTCTTAGTATGACAAAAAAATAGTTGATGAATACGATAAAAAAACCCCGTTGACTTTTTACATTTAGCACCTATAATCTTCGTTAATTCACCAAAATATCGCGCTTATAACAGTAAATCTCATATTAAATGGAATAACCTACCTACGTTGTGCTTACTCTACCATGTGATTACTCGATTAAGCCATTCGAAATTAAGCGTGCTGACACTTTTGTAAGACAAAAAATTTTATTATAACTGGACCGGTTCCCGCAAAATAGTCCAATTTAGAAATTTCGCAAGGCTCACTCTAATGAAAGAATATGGGCGCTGAAAACTGTAAATATTTACATTTTTTTAAATGCAGGTGAATTGATTAGAGTGACACGCCCGCATACCCCTATGAACCACCACTGCACCGTCGAAAGGTCGGTCTTTGGGCGCCTTTTTGCATTCATACCACGCTCGGTGCACTACATACAAACCAACAATTTAATTCAGATCCTATCGCACAGAGCTTGTTTTCAATTAAGGTCATTCCAGCTCCGAGAGCTTTATATTGTTTTCCGTATATACCAGAAGATAGGTGGTACATGCACGAAAGTTTAGAACTTAACTTTCGCGGTGCGTCAATCTGATTATGCCGTAAGTAAATTACGTAATTGGAAAATGCCGCTTATCAATTTGCTTAGGCAAGAGCGATTCAATAAAAGTTAATTAGGCCAACACAACGGTCAACTCATTTAAAGATTTGAGATTTGTAATTAAATTTTTTGATTATCTCACTTTTAATTATCCGCTTTAATTATGTAGGTATCCTTAAATAATTTGTAATTGTATTTTATTAGCTTTTAACATAAAATTCAATTAACACCATTTTATACGCATCGAAGCTATAAACAAGTGTCTAAAATATACGACAGAAAATTTGATTACCAATATATTAGTAGTAATTTCGACTGGTAGGACTTTAATTATTGCTTTTATGCACGTTTTCCCTACACTGTGGATCAATTCGTTAAATATTTCTTGCCTACGCTAACAGGACATTCCAATATACTATAGATACGTTTCGGAAGGAAACAGGGCTCAGGTTTCTTGTGTTTTTACGAATTAATAGCGTAATTTCTTATTTTAATTTTAAAATAGTGATATTTATATTTTTGAAAACAGAAACGCTCTATCAAATGACACAAAAAGTAGACGGAGACGAAACGTCAGACATAAAATTTAAAACTATCATCTTGTAGAGGGGAAAAAGTGGCCATAATAATGTATCATTTATTTTGAAATACATTTTTAAATAACTTCGGTAAAGAATAGGAACGATTTTGCAAGAATTCGGTCTTCTCCGGATATCTCCGAAAGTAGTCGGGTTTTTTCAGTTTCAAAACGGCATTTTGTTAAAACCATCAAAATACGCAACTTTGCCAAATTTAAACTATCCTATCTCTTACAGTTTCCGAGATCCCCATGGTGGCCCTCGAATTTGAATCAGCCTGTATAGCATCCTTGGAACGGAATTTTTCACAGGTGTGGGTGGCTTTCATTGGAGATTAACGTATATGGTGTTTATACAGAGTGGCCCAACGAGAAGTATACAGAGGGCTTTTAGGGTATTAAATTTAGAAATTTCGAAAAATCCTCGAACTCATCAATTTTGTATTCGAGGGGGACAACTTTTGGAATACAAATCACGAACCCAAGTCTTCACCCCTCTACGTAGGGAGCTTAACCCCTAAAATTTTAAATTGAATCCTATGGCAAATGGCACATTATTTGAAAGCCAATTTAATCGTGATTACTAATCTGATTTGCTTTTTAAATTCTATTGATTCGTTTCGGAGAAATGGTTTTTTCTAAAAAAAACCAAAACAAATGCGATCTAAGTCACCTTGTATTAAAAAAGGTTTAAATTGTGCAAAAAATAACAAATAACTTTAAACAGACAACATTTATTTCAATAAATGCTCGAATTGCCTTCCGCCTGCTTCCATGCAATAATAAAGATTTGCTTCAAAATGCTGCCGTACATGTTGCAAGATTTCATTTCTCGAAATTGTTGAGTTATACCATAGTGTATTCTATTCTTACACTATGGTTATACGTGCTCCCAACCCTTGTAATGTTCCGGGCGGAGTAGCATAAACTTTATTCTTTAAATATCCCCACAAGAAGTAATCTAAAGGACTTAGATCAGGGAAAAAAAACCATTTCAAATGCGAATATCTCCGAAACGAATCAATAGACTTTAAAAAGCAAAGCAGATTAGTAATCACGATTAAATTGGCTTTCAAATAATGTGCCATTTGCCATAGGATTCCGTTTAAAATTTTAGGGGTTTAGCTCCCTACCTAGAGGGGTGAAGACTTGGGTTCGCGATTTGTATTCCAAAAGTTGTCCCCCTCGAATACAAAATTGAGGTGTTCGAGGATTTTTCGAAATTTATAAATTTAATACCCTAAAAGCCCTCTGTATACTTCTCGTTGGGCCACTCTATATAATTGGGGGTGTCTTGATGATTTTGTACGTACGTAATTACATAGATTCCTGTATGTGTAGGTAGACAGTGTGGATTTTTCACAGGTGTTTGTAGTATTTTATATTTCAACAACCTGCAAGAAGTTAAGTTTAAATTCAATACGATATTTGCTGTCGGCTTGTGTGATGAGTCGGGATGGTGTTTTTTTTATGTGGGGGCGTAAAATAAGTTTGTTCTTGGTCTCCAAACCCTTCTTTGTATGAAAATATGATACCCCTGTATTATATAACTGACTTGAGCTCAAACCACCAACACAAACCTTGAACATATCCCTATATTGTCGTCGTGGGTTAACGCAAATACCTGAACTCTTAACCATGAACAAAAACGCTTTATTATGTGTATTCTCCGCCACATAACAGTGGTAATAAACACATTCATTTCCGTGAAAGATAGCAGCACAATACTTTTTATACATTAAAATTGGTGGGGTTCCTAGCATAGTTCGAAATAAATCAATTTTATTTAAACAAATTAAAAATTCATAAATTTCTTCCATGAGAATCGTAGTTGGAAGCGTCCCCATTGCACTCACCGCGTTGCCACGTTGTATGGCAATACTTATCATTTGTTGTAAGTATAAGTGGTAGCTCGGGATTCCGCAGTAATATTTGTAATGCGTTTACCCAAGTATTCCACAAAATTACGAGCTTCTCCACACCAAGGTCCCAATGTCTCTACTGTGAAAGGTATAAAAATATGGTTCTGTTCTATAATTCAACTGTATTTCCTTATTTGTATACTTGCCGCATTAAAATATTTTTACTGTGGACATCTAGGTTTCCATGACAATTTGTTGGTTATTTGGAACTTTTTATTAATTCCAAATATTTTAAATTTCAAATAACACACCAAAAACAAAGAACGGGAAAACACATGTGAGTAAAGAAAATAAGTCATATAATATATAAATAAATAATGCAGATAACCAAAAAATTACCGTTTTAAACAATCCTGCCAAATTTTGTTCTCCATGGAAACCTAGATGTCTGCAATAAAAATATTTTAATTTATAAAATGCAATATTAGAAATATTTAATTTAAATATAATAAGTAATATATCAAAATTTAGGAAATTTTACACTTTTTTCAAAAACTCCAAAATATACAGGCTGTTTCAAGCAAACCGTTACCTAAAAGTAACCAATCCAAATTCCCATTAATAATTTAAATTTAAAAATGTGCATACCAACATAGTTTTTTATGATCTATCGAAGGAAAATATTATCATGATCAGTTCACTTCCGGGTTTACCGGATGTGGATAGCAGTTTTCCTATTTTAATCAGAACACCTTATATTTTACTGCATTTTCGAAATCTACTTGAAAATCTAAAGCAGGTTTTATTTGAAAAAATCAATTTTTGAAGGTTTGAAGATATTACACTTGACTATTCATTTTGAAACACCCTGTAGAAGGGGGATCAAAATTTAAATCATTCGCATGTAGCATCACGTCAGTATTGTTGATTTTGGAAGACTTTTGGAAATTTAACGGAGCCATAGGTACAGGGCGCTAAAGAAAAGCAGTGAAACGGCAAACATTTTGAAAAATCTTGAATAACTTGAACACCTTTGATGCTAGGTATAGGGCAATGTGGTACCAAACGACGTAGATTTTCATGTAGCTTTCTAAAATGCAATAAAATATAGGGTGTACTATTTAAAATACGAAAGGTGCTATTCACGTCCCGTAAAACCGGAAGTGACACGATCATGATAATATTTTCATTCGCTAGATCATACAACTGTTGGTATGAACATTTTCAGATTTAATCTATTAATGGAAGTCTAAATACTTTTAGGTAACGGTTTGTGTGAAACAGCCTGTATAGAGTAATCCATATGAAACAAGTATAAATTGTGCACAACTCTTGTGCAGATAAATCGCATTTTTTTAAACCGAAATAGCTTTTGTTTTGACATCACCAATGGATATATTTCTTGCAGACGTCTCAATCGACCTTTGTGAATAGGTACCCTCTTCCGACTCAATCCGTTCTTGAGGTATAATGAAATATACCCGATCACTATAAGAGGTCGAGGAAGAGGGCTATGGTTGGTAGAAATTAATTTCTTTCGTTGAGATCTTTCGTTAGAGTACCATGAAGGATTAAACTAGTTACACTCCCCCCCTTCCCCTCCCCCCGTACTTTGATAAGAGGACAGAAAGAAGGGCAGTAGTTGGTAGAAAACGGTTCTTTTCGTTGAGACCTTTAATTAGAATACAATGAGAGATAAAATTAATTTTTAACCCCCCCCCCCCCCCCGCTCAGGCCTCATCGTCACTGATCTTGAAAGAAGAGTCGCACCGGGAAGTTTAGTGTTATACAAACCAATTTATTTCGATGAGACCGTTCATTAGAATACCATAAAGGGTTTGAACATGTGGCTTCGCCCCCCCCCCCAATTTCCTAAAGTTTAACTTAGCACCACTAAAGGCATGCGTATGTAAAATCTGAGACCAATTGGTTGTTCGTGGGGGGCCCCCCCTTTTAGACAGCAAAATTTGATGGCCGTCTGGCACCACACCTTCAGGGTATAGGCTACCTACTGCAAAAAATTCCAGGACTCCAGGACCATTCCCCTAGAAGTAGTTCAAAACGGTGGAAGTGGGTCCGGATGGACGGACGGACGGACAAAACGCAAACAATAGCACATTTTCTTTTAATTCTTAAAAAATGCGCTAAAAATCTAGTTTAGGGTCGTATAAGAAGAACCAAACTGCTTGTATAAAAACTGTGTATCGGGATAGATTCTACATAAAAAAGTGCTCTAAGAAAGATTTTTTAACAATAAGAAAGTTATGGGGCATCAAAGAAATCTACTAAATTCTAGAAACGCCCCCTAGCCTCCAAACTATTAGAGATAGCTGAATTCTGTTACCTAGGTCCATTTGTTTCTATTTCTTAAAATAAAGGGCGTTTCCATCAGAAAGTGTCCAATTTGGACCACTCTGCACATTACTTTTCAGTGAATACTTTCGAGTCTGAGGTCCAAGGTATCACTTCACCTCCTAATCAGCTAAATGTGCATAGATCTGGACCAGTTTGCATTACATTGACACTGTTTCATGTTTAGTCTTCTTCCATTATTCTGTGACTAATGGCGGTGGTAAGTACGAACGTACCTGTACACAATTTTCGAATTTCACTTCATACAAATTGTAGTAAATAAGTCATACAATTGGAATATGTTAATGAGTGGTTTGTAACCAGTTGTTTTAAATCTAATCTGTCATGTACATAATGTGTTTTCTGCCCACCAGGATAAACGGCCTGTTTTGTTTGGGACAGTGTCCACACCTTAGCATGTCACGGAAGAAAATGTGCACAGTCAGAATTTGCGGACCACCTACCTGTCAGCTTTAAAGATGGGCTTCCCGATACATTACCTTCTTTAAATAAGATAAAATTTAAAGCACCAGCACGCTGTATAAATATGGTGCTGGTACGCTCGTATCGTTAATAAGAAGGTAGCGGTACACCCGTCAGCTTTCCTAATTACAGGCCATTATTGGAACTAATGAGAAATTCTCGCCACCGTCAATTATATGTGTACAGATTCGTCTATAAATTCCTAACGCCAATAAATTCCGGCCCAGCAAATAAAAGTGTAGTAAACTATCGGTGGAAATCAAGGAGATTTAAGAAACCAAATGAAGAAGATAAGCGCCCACTATTACTTCTTCAACGTGAAATACCGTCCGATTAAAGCAAGTCAAACTCTCGGAAGCGGCGTTCTTGAGGACTGATGATCCGACCGATAGCTGCCACGTGCAAGCATGCTTGCAGATATCAACCATGGGAACATCTTCAAACATTCACTTCGCGAAAGTCAAAGAGTAATAGAAACTACGTTGCCATTTCTATATGTGGTAGATGTAATGTATGTACATCTTTAATTGGTGGTGTTACAATTACTTATCCAGCAAGTTTCAAGACGTACTTACCTACTACTAAATTTAGAATTGGAATTGCTACCTCTGATTTATATGCGGTAGCATGAGAAAAAAAGGTTATAAATCCTGAGCATAAAATGAAGCTATCAAATTAGGAGATATAGTAAAAACGTGACTTTAGAATGCGGGTATTAATTAGGCACGGTAGCAGCTAACTGGTAGGATGATGTGTAAACTGATAATTGTTAACAAAAACAGTATATAAAGCCGTTACTTGACAGAACGTTCTCTTTTAATTGAAATTTCGTATTGTGCTTAAATGTGGAAATGTTACGTCTTTTCCTGTTAGCAAATTTATACGCAACCCTTCTTCGCCCACGCAGTATAATCGATTTTGTTCCGATAATTTACTTCTAATCGTGACTGTTGGTTAAATGCATCAGGGTATTAACTCGCTACACGATTATAATACTTTTCACACATACAAGAAATTCTTGCCAGTATTTCAAAGAATTGTGACGATGAGGTATCATAACTAGTGAAATGAGTTCTACAACTATTTATACTTTGGGCCAATTACAAGGTAGAAGGTTCTTCAATGGCCGTTCAATTTTTTCTTTGTACAGATGTAGAATTTGGGTTAGTACAAAAATTATACAGTAAGGAAAATGGAATTTCAAGTACCCTCATTGATTTGATTGGTATGACGGAGAACCAGAAGGGCAACACTTCAATTGAAAATTGACCTCCCTAAACAATTTAATCCGTTTGAGGAAACGGGAATCTTTCCAGAGCTAATGCTTGTTAAACTCGAAGGTTTGAGGCTCGGTTTGAGGTAGCTACTTCCAAGATGTAAGAATCTGTTATGGACCAGTGAATTATAGTGACAAATCATACAAAGTATGCCGCTTCATTGATTCTCACTTAGTTCTATGTAATCAGCACTTATACATTCACACTAATTTGTCTGCACGTTCATGGCCCTTAACGTCCTAAGGCCCAAGTAAGATTTGCCGTATTTCACTGGCATAGTCAAACTACCGTTGAGTAGCTAACTCACTGCAGCCAGAGCCGCCAGCACTGCCTGACTGTCGCAAGGTGTTTACCAAAATACTAGGTAGATCTAGATCATGATAGCCATAAGCTTGTTCTAAATTATTCCTAGATTTGGGTCGCCTATGTCTTGAAGTAGATGTATGTGTGCCCAGTAGAAATTCTAGGTCTACTGGCGTTCTTGGCGCTGCTGGTGCATATCCAATATCCTGCAGCGAATTTTCTAGAGAGATGTCAAGGCGCCATCTAGTCGATAAACGATTGATCCCAGGTAGTTTGGAATAAAAGCGGATGTGAGGAATGTGACTCATGCTTTCTGTGAAATATGATACGCTTTCTAAATTGCTCTAGAAGTTTTATTGTTTGCTATATAAGCAGATTGATTTGGGTTTAGTCTCAGTCTGATGTCGAAGCGATAAATACTTAAATTCGGGCTCGTGCTATAAACGCAAACGTCTTGTTTCATCAATCGAATTTCTATGACCTATTACACAATTCCTTCGATTATCTCCCTCCTATTCCCTCCCTGCCCTTTCCTCGCCCTCATCCGTTCCACCACTTTCTCTCTCTCCCTCTCCCCCCACTCCCTCCCCCTCCCATTCCCTCCTTCCCCCTTCTTCTCCCTTCCCTGTCCTCTTTCTCCCTCCCTCTCCCCCATCTTCCTTCTCCCTCCCTCCTGCTCCCTCCCTCACCCACTCCTTTCCTTTCCCTTCCTCTCCCTCCCTCTCCGTCCTTCTCCCTCTCCCTCTTCCCAGCCTTCCACCCCCCCCCCCCCCCCCTGCGCATTTGTAACAATTGAATTAAATTAATTTCATTGCAATAATTAAAAATGTTCATTTACTTAATAAACTGTTCAAATAAATAACATAGGCAACGAATGACAAACACAGACGGAGGGGCAGAAAGTTCAAATGATCAAAGTTTAATCAGTTAGTCCCTTGACCATTGTCTACCTAATACTGAAAACAGAATTCGAATTCGAAACCGTTCGCGAGTTATCATGTATACAGACGGACGGACGGACGGACAACGAGTCAAAAACCATGAATGAGCTCTGGGTTTCTCGTTAATAATCAGGAGTTGTAGAATGTAAGTTTGTTATTCTAAAATTAAAAAGGAAAGCAAGAGAAGTATAAGTCACACACATGTATTATAGTTTTGAATTAGAATTAAACTAAATTAATTACATACGGTAAATTAGTGCAACTGCGACAAAGATATAGGTTGAATTTATGAATAAGACAGGCATAGTGCGCCAGTGCGGAGTAACTGACGTCATAAAGTGCTTCCATGTTGTAACAATTGATATCAGTTACCGCAACGCCAACGATATCTCATACACAAAATAGATCAAATCAAAACGCTAATTGAAATACGAAAATAAATCCGCCGATCAATTCCATAAAGACCAATAATAAAAACGAGAACCGCTTGGCCACGCCCACCAAATGGCCCGATTCCCAGAATTTAAATTACATCGAGTGCCAGAATTAATTGATTCAGCGATTGAATCAGAGCGCGAGCCCGGGAGTTACTTCTGCCGAGTAAAAAAAAAACACAATCAAATCGCTATTCAAATTAAAAACCGCAAATGATTCCATCAACTTTGTTTAGTTGGGCCAAATTAATTAAAATCTCAAAGTAACAATTAAACTAAATTAATTAAATCCACGAATCAAAACGAATCATTTTAACTCCACTTGATTGACTTAAATTTGAATTGAATTGAATTGAATTAAACCACAAATAAAAAGAAGTGGGGGTAGAGTGCACGTGATCGGCCGGTTCTGGAGGCTGTTTCATCCAAAAGATGTTGGTGATATGAAAATATCTTAGATGCTGATCCTTTTTAGCTGGGCCTAATGATATGACAAATATAGAAAAATCACAAAATACGCCCAGGCAAATTTTAATCACAGCATTGAGACGAGATGCTGATATTTGTTATATGGCTCAATTATCCAAATCAAAACAATACTCCCAGGCAAAATTAATTACAGATTTTAATGGAGATGCTGTATGGACTACCTACCAAATTAATTACGTCATTATCCATCGCAGACCATATCGATTTCACAGGCTGTACGCACCAAAATTCATTATCAAAAATCAAAATAATCAATCCAGCATCAAATCTCTGAAAATCAATTTAATCGTCCTTGATTGACTCCGAAAATTAAATTAATTCGCGAGTAAAATCCCACATGGCGGAAAAATTGTCACGGTTCTACTGTTATAAATCACTTTCCAGCATATCTCCGCCTTTTTCTTCTTTTGTTGAAATTATCGGTCGCCTTGTATTGATTGTAAAAAAAAATCATTTACATTTCATATTATTGGTGATTAGGTGATTTTTTATTCAGAATTTTATTTTCTGTCAAAATCAATAAAGTTTATATAGGGCGTTCCTAAGGGAAACAATGTTAGTTTATTGAATATCTTCATAACCCGACGATAACTATTTCGAGATATTTGACAGAATTCAGTGTTTGCTGTCTTAAATCTATTGCAACATCAAATCCACAACTTCTCTCCTTTCTGGAAGCTACCCCAGCCTTTCTGATCTCAAGATTAATTTGGTGGAAGGTTTATTAATTAGTGGGTGAAAAGAAATTTATTGAATTATAGCGAGGTTCAAACACGTAGATTCCATTAACCTTTGCCCTTATAAATAGCGCGATAGATTAAGTTTACCCGAAACTTGAAATATTACACTCGACACCTTTACTTAGTTTTACAGCATGCTAATCTTGAAATATAACGTGGCCGGCAAAACTTAGCGGGAACCCTGCACGATGTCTTGTCCTTGGCCCTTCTTTCTTTGATTTTTTTTATTTATAATTGCCCGATAGAAAAACCGAAATGGAACCAAAACAAAAGTCGAGACCGCGTGCCCTGCCAACCAATCCGAGAACCCCGATTTTCGATCTTTCTCCGCCTCGGTCCTGGCACAAGCGCCCCAAGGAAACCCGACGTTCTCCCAACTATCTTGGTAAAAACCTACGCTTTTAAAAAAGCGCGCACGTTTATAACTTTTAATTCGACTCCAATCTCCAAATATGAAGCGGCACATATGACATTTTGTTTTTAACATATATAAAATTTGAAGAAAAATTAAACGGCAAGGTGGCCTCCCGTTACATTTCCCGTTTCAAAAATTATAATTTTTTTAACCAAAACTCACTTTTACCAAAGAGTTACTTAACGGTTCGTCTACTATGAGTGCTGAAATTTTTTAAGTACATATACATTGAATATTTTTGTTTCCTTGTTTGATTTTGTTTACAGGTTTCACAAGCCACCCTTTAAGTGCTCATAAAGGTATACCCCCCTTTTCAAAAATTATAATTTTTTATAAAATGGTACATTAAATAATTTTAGTTTGATTTTGTTTACGTCTAACTGCTTTAAGTAGTATGACGAGTTGTTTGTATTTTGTAAAAGAACCATTAAAACCATCAACCATAATCATTGTAGCCTACAGATCTTGTACGAGGACCACTTAAACGCTCCGAAAAAAAAACAAATTAGAGAACCACAAATGTTAGTTAGGTCAGGAGATCTAGTTGGCCAGTCAAGTCAAAATTTTTGCTCGAAGTCTAGTCGTGCAGAACCCAATTTTCATGTCGTCCTTGCGTAAAATTCGCGGATCCACGCGTTTTGGCGACTTAACGCTTTCTTACGCAATGTCGATGACGCTGTATGCGAATCAATTATCTATAATTTATCAATTTCATGATTCCCAGCACGCGTTCTTAACAAGATTTTAATGTTCTGGCTTTTTACCGTAACATTTTTTTACCTTCGCGTAAACGCATTAAACCAACCGTAGCTTTTCGGCCACCAAGAGGACAATGCCTTGTTCTGTCACTGGGATAACTGCGATTATCACTATTAAACCATAGATTAAGCAAACGCTTTTTCTTCTAAATTAATTGTTATGCCTTTACCTTAACGTGTAGTTTTAAACTACCCATCCATAAATTTACGTTGTTAACGTAAAGGAACGGAATAAGATCAACGATCTAGGTATATATCACAGAATCGGCAGATTGTCGTGCGGTCATTGCGTCCACTTATCCTTAATCTTTATCCTGCAGTTTATGTAATCTATTGTCTGAGGCAACACGGATGCGGTAGAATATTGCACAGTCGCATGCGCAACACGTTCAGGTATTCTTCCGCCTTATGATTTATGGGAAATTATGTATTTATTACGTATTGTCATCATCCATTAAAGAGTGGATAGTTATAAATCGCAATTTATCCATTTTCATTTGTAGTCCTTTTGAGACGGCGAATTTGTTTACCACAGGTAATGGTACACACGTAACAGCCAACGAGGAAGTAGTTGTCGCGCTTTCGCGACTCTGCCATTATTTTTTTTTTAAATTGACAATGACCACTTCTTGTCGTATTGTACAACAAGACGAGCGTGAAAGATGGAAAACTTCGAATTATCTGAGTGGACCGGAACACGAGCACCAACACGGAACGCGATGGGCAGTTAAATATAGCGGAACTTGAAAAAAATGTCACAGTTTCGCGTCCATGATGATCTTTATTGCGTGTGAATTGTCTGTAAAATACTGTTAAATAAATCGCTAATCGTTAGAGGTAAAGCAAACATCTTTGACATACCTACCGGTGCTGGATATCGGCACGACACGCACCCATATAGGAGCTTCGCATTATTTTAAGAACTGAAGATTCTACGAACCAGTTACTGTACGATTTGTTGATGTAAATCAGTACGAATTAATAATTACCGAAGGTTAAGTGTCGGTTCATAACCGTAAATAGGTGTATGGAGCATTTGGCATCACGCTGTATTAATAATCGCATTTATTGATTCTTTTCGAGTCAACAAAATCTTCCGACCAAAACAAACACCACAAGAGTACGAGTTAAAATTTTATTACAATATAGAACAAATATTCTAATCAATAATTTTACAACGGAAATAGGATAACTATCAATAGCAAATCATATTAATTTTTTTCAGGGTTTTTTACCTTCCTAACCCACAAACCCGATTTGTCGTACTATTACGGCATTGATAGGTATGGTTACTATATTCATAAATTGTAATGTGCTTAAAATTGAATTTACAAAAGCAATATTTTGAAGGTGACTTTTAAGTGTGTATTGAAACAATTTGCTTGTAATGTAGAACTGTTAAAATCATTGTGAACAAATCAGTTCTATCAACCATATAATATTTTGGCCGGATGAGGACAGAGGGCGATAGGTTTTTGGTTGCATTGAAGTGTGGAAAACAGTGCTTTGAGATCGGGGACACAATTTAAAGACCTAGCAGAACGTACATAGCTGTGGCGTTTTTTAAGAAACCAGGTAATTCAGATTCAGGCTAGGAAGGAGGCGCTTGGTTTTTCCTTCACTGATAATTTCATTAATTATTAAAAATTCATAACCACGTTCAGTATTCAGAACTAGGGTAAGTTTGGAGAGACTACTCAACTTCAATATTGGCATGTTTTTTGAAACGTACCTTTTTACTTATTTAGCCATTATACTTTTGTAAGAGTTATAAACTTCATGAAAATTACAAGAGATTATCTCAAACTGAATACATTTATTATAGCTAGACAAAATGAAATTAAACAGATTATTCCAGTGGTTCTAAAAAGGTTTCCTAGCTAAACTGGCTGTTTTGACATCACATCACCACTGGACAGAAAGAAGGGCAGTAGTTGGAAGAAAACGGTTCCTTTCGTTGAGACCTTTAATTAGAATACAACGAAAGATAAAATTAGTTTTTAATCTCCCCCCCCCCCCCCCTTAGGCCCCGTCGCTCACTGATCTCGAAAAAGAGTCACACGGGAATGTTATAGTTTGTACAAAGCAATTTATTTAGATGAGACCTTTCATTTTAAAACCATGAAGGGTAGAACATGTGCCCCCCCCCCCCCCCCCCTCCCAATTTTCTAAAGTATAACTGAGATCAGTTGGTTGTCGTATGTAAAAGTTATGCACGTTTTACTTTAAAAAAACATCTCAGGAAATAATTGCAAAAGTGGGTCCGGACGGACAGACAAAACGCAAACAATGACAAAATTTTTTTAATTCTTAAAAAATGCTAAAAATTATTAATCCGAGGAAGTAACTCTTGAACTTAAATAGTTTAAATCTGACGTTAATCTAAGACAACATTTGATATGCTTCAGCCAGCTCAAATACATTTAAAAGTAACTCCACTCCTTTCCCAATTGTGAAAATGAAGTCTCTTACATAAAGTACTTACATGAAATACATGGTTAGTGTTATCCTGACCTCCTTCAATCCAGAATATATCTAAGGTCCTCGATACGCTTACTCTTAGACTAAAGTTTATTTCGAGATGAATGCCGCTAAGTAATTTTATAATTCGGCATTTACCTCTGCACGGGCGAAACAGACAAATCAAAATAATAATAACATTTAAAGTGAAGCAAGCAAATAACAAACAAATTTAAGGATGATAACGAAGATGCAAGAACAATTGCGTATCTTTTATTTAGAAGTGATGACGTTTGACGCGTTCCTTCGAAGCTGGCATTACAAAAGCTAGCGTGACTGTCGATTGATTTGAAAATTCATGCGGAAGGAATTTCTTTTATGTGGTAGTGGTATTTCATTAAATACTAGAATTCACGAAAAACGAGGCTGATGGCTTCACGACGGTTGAAGAGCGCGTATACATTTTTACGCCAAATTCTCTAGGGGCCAAACGTATTGGTTTTATTGAGACCTCGGTTGAGACGCTGTTCGTGTTTATAACAAATGTGTGCAGGTTCAAGTTAACTAAAGGTGTATTAGGAATTTAACGTGTGTTGTCTGATTACAGAAAAAAAACTTCTCTTCTTATTAAAAGTTAAAATTTTCTACCGTGCGAACAGCCACCGAAAATTTGTCATCTAATTCTGTGTTATAAAATAAAGTGAAGTTCAGAAGCTGTCTGTATGTGAGTTAAGTGCGGTTACTATCGCAAACCTTTTACGACCAAATTAATTGGTTTATCAAGAATGAAAATTGAAAACTGTAATTTTCAGACTTATTTTCATTGTCAACCGTTTGCGTGCGGGGTAATATGGCCCAATAGGCTTTTCTTTCAGGGATTTTGTTTTAATTCTTTCCTGTGTTTCGGAATAAATTTTTGTCATTGTCATCAATTAATTGTGTGTTTATTCGAATCGAAAGTGAGACCCAGGTACAGGTTTTTTTAAGATTTGGCGATGACGTAGACACCGATTTATTGTAAAATTATCTTAGCAGCGATAAGCTATAGTTAATAGTCCAGTCATTAAAGGGCAACGGTTTTTAAGGTTTCGGTGCAGCTTCAAATGGCAACTGTTGCCATGGATTTTATGTTACGCTGAAGCTAAGATCAGCTGGTGCAAGCGGCTGCAAGTTGAGTAATAACCATTCTAAGATTCTAGGCTTGGGGTTTCAAGATCAATAGGCACCAAAAACTACTCAGGCTTTGTACCTGCACTGTCGCCAAGTTGTTAATGTTTGGGTATCCAAAGATAATTCTCCAAAGGTTGGGTCTACTTTGACCAACCATAGTATGAAAGAGGTCCTTATCAGTGATTAATACGAGATAATGATAATGATACTTTTTTTTAATTTCACCATTACGCTTGACCCTTAAAATTTGATTGAAAATTTAAAGCCTGAGGGGTTGTGGCTGCATAAAAATGGTTAAGGAAACATGTTTGAATTAAATCTCGTACAAGCAACTAAGTATACAAACACAAAAGATTTAAATAACACTTCTTCAACAATGAAAGTATATACCTAAATTATTGTATTTACGTGTACCTCCTCGATGCTTTCGCCCCGCAAACAAACTGACCATTGTATCGCCTACAGTTCGCATCAACAAAGTATTTTATATAATACAAAGGTGTGAGCTCTCGCCAAGCCTTTTGCAAGCCACTTGTATCTTTTGTGCATATTACAAACAATTGTCACGTATGGACATAATGATAATGAAAAGTTAAAGATGTAGGTTGCGAGGCGAGTCTTAAAGTCGTTTTAACGGTACCGCACTCTGTTAAGTGTTAGGAAAACTGCCATTGTTAAATCTCGCGTCTATTATAACAGAGTGCAAAAATCGAGAACAGATTTGATTACACTACGGTACGTAATCAAACAATGGAAATTGCCTCTTTACCTCCAAAGAAAAAGATTGATTAATGTATCGTGATATTCACGTGGCTTAATAGCTTTCCGCTTTAAACGTACGGAAAATGATTTAGTTTGTAATTCTATTAGTGCACTTAGTCTAAGTACTAATTAATTTTTTTATTTCGTAATAACTTCCTGAGAGATTTTAAAATTACACTCACCTCGAGGAACACGATCATCGCATGGTAATCAACTGACCATCTTGCGGGAATTAATCGACCCAAGAAAAATATCGATTATAGATAATTTTCCTGCATAAGCGATGTTTTTAGGTTGATAAAGCACATATTCGGATTATAAATCAAGTCGAGAGTAGGTTTCTTAATATCCACGCAATTAATTCTTTATAAATTGTTTGTCGTTAATCTTACGATACATTTGCACGTAAGTCTCAATTATTTCGTTAATGAACAGAACCGATCCTTTAAAATGATTAAGGAATGCAATTACATGCATTTTTAACGGAAATCATACGAGGGTGGTAGTTATTTGCTAAATCCTTTTTGGAATTTAGGTTGCTACTCTCATGTTTTCTTTATTGCGAAACGTGAGATCATATTAGATGCGTTTGTATGAAATATAGCGTAGGTCATCGTGAACTCAACAGATCCTACCGCACCTAGTGAGATCATCTTGACTGTGGACATTTTTGAAAGCTACCAACGATGGAGGTGGCAATTAGAAATTTATCACGAACAATAATATTATAATCCCATTGTTCATTGTGTTAATTGTGCACATTATTTCACAAACTTGTTATAAATAATTTTTAACTTCCTGAATTTTAGAAGATGTTGATCTATGTATTGATCTCAGAACAAAACACGGAAGAGTGACCAAAACATTTGGTAAAAAATTACTCAATTCTCGTGTTGTAGGTAAATAGGTTGCTATTCTGAATCAAACCCGCCTACCCAATTTTTCAGTTCCTTCTTGAAGAAATATTAGATACATCATTGTCGTAGGTAAAGACGAGGAGGAGCATCTTCAAAATTTGCGGGAAGTTTTTGGTGGGGTAATAACGAGAAATGTGAGTCCTTTGAATGGGTTTAGAAAAGGACTCTGAGCGATAATCAAAGGAGGCGAACATTCTAATATTTTTATCAAAGATTGATCTCAATCATCGTTTGTGAAACTGGGCATAACTGTCTCAAAGTGTTTTAACGCATTATGATCCTGATAAACCATTCGTAGAACCAAGACACAATCCCACTCACTTTTTGTGATGTCACAAGGTCGTGGCCTTGAATTTTGAGCAAATGGTATGGCCTTGAATTTTGGTCTAAGGTCGTGGTCTTGAACTTTAATCCAATGTCGTGACATTTTGGAAATTTCTTGGTTACGTCACAAGGTCGTATCTTGGAGATTTCCCCGACGAAAAAGTCGTGGCATTGGTAAAGAGAATTTCCCGGCTGCGCAGTTAAGGAGTGGTAATATGGAACACAATATATAAACGCGATTCTTGAATCAGTTCAGAGAAGTTTTTGCAAATTTCAAGTTCCAATAAAATAAAAAAAAGATTCATTAAAATACTTGATCCAATTTCCCTTGTTTATGTACCAAGGTCGTGGTTAATGATGGTTTTGAGTGACCAACATATCCCCTTTCAGTGGCGTAGCATCAGACACGTTAGCTGTGTTACCATTATTTTAGGTTTTGTTGGATAGCGCTTATCTAAAAGGAACCGCCAATTTGAGCAATTGAGTAAACCACGATGAAAGCTTTTAAAGTACGTAAAATCCATTTTTAATTTCTTAAATTCACTGGTAAGCTTATTTTGATCTACTTAAAACGTATTATTAAAAATTTTATGAGTTTATGATATCATAAAGTTTACGTAATTATATTATATTTACTAACTATACATATCTTACGCGTGTTCATAATGTGTGTAAATTTGGAAATTTGGATTTTCAAACAAAAACTAGAAAAACGTTATACAGTACAGTACAGTACAGTTACACAAGTACAGAAACGTTAATCGTTTTGTGTGAACGCTTTGCTTTTCCTCTTTGTAAAATAAGAAATGCATAGTTTCTATTTTTGAAGAATGGCTTAGGTTCTGCAATATAGCAACTCTCTCTCTCACTCTCTTTCACCTCCCTCTCTCTCTTTCCCCTCCCTCTCTCTCCTCTTTCTTTCGCTCTGTAGCTCTCTACGTTTTCTCCCCCCCCCCCTCTCTCTCTCTCTCTCTCATCGCTCCCTTTAAATCACAACAGATTTAATTAATTGATTCATCCGATTTTGATCGAATTTGTTAACTGACATTAAAGAAAATAAGATTTCAAATGCACAAAACCCTTTTGGCATCCTACTGCTATCTCCTAAAGGTTTATCCGTTTTTGAACTTCGAGATATGACAAATTTGGTATGCATAATTTGTCATTTTTTAAGAGTAGTTCGGTTTTGCAATACAGCACCTTTCTCTCATTTATTTATGCTTTGCTTTTGCTTTGTTCGCACTCATCTCATAGATTGCGATAATAATGCAGCATAAAAACAAGGTCGCTCCTTAGTTACGGCACCAAGACCACGACCTTGGTCCATCAACAAGGGCACTCCTTAGTTAAGCATCCGGGAAATGCCTTTTACAAAGCCTATGACTTTTTCGTGGGGGAAATCTCAAGAGAGCGATCTGGAGTCAAAGCAGTGGGGGGTAGCGCCTTGTTTCTACCACCGTTGGAATGAAATTGTGACGGTACATTTTATGGTACTGTGCGATCAAAAATGAGTTGCTGTCGAGTCCCCTTTGGAACTTTTGTTTACAAGGGAAATCGTATTTAACTTGAACTTCCAAAGGCGGCTCGACAGGGCAAGAACGGACGGTCTCGAGTGCCACCAAGCGAAAATCTCGCGCCTGGTCGAGGTCGGCGGTAGACGTGTAGGTCGGTCTCGGTAGCCTCTGGAGTAAATTCAATCGGAGAAACGGTAACTCCAGGAATTTTGTGGGTCCAGCAGGTGGCGGCGGCCACTTCCGCAAAACTAAAACAAAATTGCGACAGACTCCCTATCGGAAACGAAAGCAATAAAGCACAAATCGGTGGATGCGGTGAAAAAGCAAATTCAAAATTTCGGTACTTACAAAACTTGACGGTGACAACTGCAGAAGAAGAAAAGAGCTAACTTACGGCAATTGCAAACTGTAAAAGATCAAACTACGGTACGGTTTCGCAAAAATTTTCTCTATAAATTAAGTTACTTACAGCAAGAATCAAAAATGGCGAAAGATACCCAAAAAAATCAAGCGTTTATAAAGAAATCCGAATTTTGGTGCAGTGGAATACGGAGTTTCCAGCTCCTCGCTGTATTCAGTGCTCAAGCGCTGCAAATTAATTCGGTTTTTAATTAATTACTCGGCCTGCAGTTATCGGAAAAATGGAAAGGTGAGCATCGAACTTCCAGTTTTTTAAGCGGGCTCCTTTTGATATAACTCTGGACGCCGGCGCCGTCTACAACTCATTAAAATGTCATTCATTAACAATGCTTACCCAATTAAGCGCATTCAAATGTCCATTAATCCAATCAACACCTAGTCTAATTGGAATTTTCCGGCGCCACAACTGTTGTCGTTATCTACACCATGTCTGCAAGATTGATAAAATGTAAACAACTCGATTTGGGACTCGTTTCTATCCTGGTTTTCGCTTATTATAAGAATCTAAAATGCTTAATAATTAATTAACGGCGCTGCTATATCAAAATACTAATTGACTCCCTTCTTCCCTGGCAAGAGAGCGTTTGGCGGTTGTAAGAACAATTTAACCTACCGGAACGGTCGGAAAAACTGATACGTTCATTAAAACATACGTCCGTTAGCGGCGGTAAAATAAACAATTATTTATTTATTTATTGTCCCTCTTGTTCTAGGCCCTCAACAGGCTTACGCCCAATTACAGAGTGACCCGCATAATGCTTTTTAGAGGTGCCCCTGCAGAAGGTCTTAAGGTTTTCTATACTACTCCGGTATTTACCTTACGAATTAGGAAAACTGCAGGAAAACCTAATTCGGAGTAGCCGGCAGAATACTCGAAACTGATCTAAGGAAAATCCCATCTCTGCCAAGGATGAAAAATTCACCTCAAACCAGGTTCGAACACCCGACCTCCGGATTTATACCCCAATTATACAAAATGTAAACACAGAAAACTCACTCCTCGAGCAAATAATTAAATCCAAGGACTTCCTCGTAACGGGCGATACCGGGTGCTCAGCAAAGATGGTCGACTTTACAAATCTACGGCGCGATCACAACTTCGGGAATGAACTTCGGGGCGGAAAACGGGTGCTTTGTTACAATACCTTTCAATAGACTACCATGAAAGATAAAATCAATTTCTCTCCCCCCCGCCTCTCCACCCGTTACTCACTAATCTCGAAAAGGAGTCGTTTCGATGAGACCTTTCATTAGAATACCATGAAGAGTATAACGTGTGCTCCCCCCTCCTCTATTAATAATTAATAATTCATTGGGGGGGGGGGTCCCCGAAGATAACCAACTGTGAACTGTGATGGCCGTCTGGCATACCTTCAAGGTATAGACTAGAAGTAGCTACTCCTACATGACCAAAGGTACGTTACTGACCACAAATTTAAGTACGTTGATTGGTAGTTTTTATAATTTTGGATACCATAAAAAGCTTCTTTAAAAAAAACGGTGTTTTGAAGATATATTCATCTTGTGGGAATGTAGGGTGGCCATTCCGGTTAAACTGATATTGTTAAATAGTGACATTCGAATAGTTGAGTTATTGCTAAAATGAAAAAGATTCGTGATCTCTGGGTCATATTTTTTAGATAGAGATATGATATAGGAAAGTTCGTAAACATCTGTAAAATCTGTATAAAAAGGAGACCAGGACTATTTACAGGTAAGAAGCAACAAGATACACATTGTGATTCCGGGACCATTTCTAGATAATAGTATATTGAAAGACAAGTGTTACAATGCGACCTATTGTAATACGACTATCTTGTGGCACGAGTGGCGACGCGAAGCGTAGGCACGAGTGTCCGCAAGATAGGAGTATTACAATAAAGCATTGTAACACGCGTTTTTCATACTATTTTTTCTATTTCGGTGCTTTAATTTAATTAAAAAAATCATTATCAGAAAATATAGGGAACATTAGAACTAACATGTTTTATGTTGGGAACACTTTTTATGCCGTTAAGTTTTAGGTTGGCAGCGTAGTAAGACTGACATTTTGAAGTTCAAACAATGAAGTACCCAACGAAGTACCTACTTGTACTAACTAGCAACTGCCAACTTAAGAGATGAGTTACCAAAAAAAAAACGACTATAATCACTGTCTTTGTACAACTGTTTTCGGCCGAAAACAATTGTACAAAATCATCATTGTGACACCGAAATAGAAAAGATTGTTTTAGTAATCATTAGATTCGGATTGAAATTGACCGGAAGCAAATACCTATAATAAATAAAATTATAGCAGACGAAATAAATGGATAGTTTAGAGAGTTTTGTACGACTTGGGGTTAGGGTTACCAGACTAAGTGTAGTAATGATTTCAATTTTCAAGCAATTAATTCTAGTGAATATCCACATTTTTATCAGCAAATTGTGTAAAATAAATGATTTCCCCGGTTTTTCATTTGGCCAGCAATGGATGAGCTAAAGACTTTTAAAATAATATCTACATTGTCAAAATGTGTAAGGAATCACTGCAATAAAAGGATGACATTCAATACATTGATGAATAGATTTCTGTTTGCTTACCGAAATTCAAATCTCTCCTCTGCAGCATCTCTGATATAAATATAAATTTAAGACTAGATTAGATCTATTGAAATATATTGACAAGCGACCAGATTCTTAATTTTTAGTTTTAAATTCAGTACCATTCACGCCACATTACGATTACCAGTACATCGCAAAGCCAGCATAGGCTGGTCATTCCATTCCATTCATGGAATCGAGGCCGTACTTCTCGAATTACAGAACGTCTAATTAATATACGACCGTATCGTTCGTTGTTAATTCTATCTGTTTTAATTACTGCAATATACAAAATAAAATTTATTAGAAAATAAAACCTATGCCCCGTTGAAACGTGAACGTAATTTCGGTCAGTTGTAAATACATATTTCTTGCTTGTAAATATTATTGGGTAATAAATTATGTATAAATGCCTATTAAGAAATTCTTCCCGTGAAACAGTTCAAAGACGTTTTAATGTGATACAAAGTAGACAAAACGTCGATGTTGGGTGTATTATACCAATGGGTACCTTATTGTATAGAACACTGCACTTATTTTGATAGACCCACAGAGACGGACCTCTGAGCAAAACAAAAGAAAACATGCCCCCAGCTCTCTCTTGTGTCTGTGAACATTCCTTTTTATAGCGAATGCTCTATTTTGACCTCTTCCTCCGTCCGTCCGTTCGTCCGGGGCATTAACTACTCCTACAGTGTTCAACATATTTAGTTCGTTCTTTTTGCATTCCGTAGCTTATAGATCTGGCACTTCAACGAAGAAAAATTTAATTGATTAATTGTGCGCATGCGCATGCATTAGGTGTCTGTCCTAGTGTCTATTCGTCTTTGGTGCACTGCAGGTCCTTTGATCGCCGCTGTTTCTTGTGCCCAAAACTTTATATTGAATTTTGCTTCGCATGGGTAAATCGATTTTGATTATGAGTCCACATTCATTCACGCTCATTCATATCCATCCAAAACAATTTGCAGGTGAAAGACATGCGCTCAGAACAATTTCACTGGACCAGTTGTATGCTTTATTATGGACGCTCGATTAGTTCCTGTTTTTTTCCCAACGATCTCGGGCCAAGTATAACGATTTTGGCATGCTTTGATCAGAGCCGTCCTTAGCAAATGCGAGGCCTGGAGCGAAACATTTTTGCGGGGCCTTTTTGAACAATGATTGGCGGGAGGTATGGAATACCCTCGGGAGAGGGGAGTCCGGAAATGTTTGCAAAATTATACTTGCAAAGTTGTCATTTTAAGCACTTTGAATCTTGAATGACTGTCACGTGGCGAAATGGAGGGGAGGATATTATGCGAGAATAACTCACTCACCGGCGAGAGCGAGGCTCGGGCTCCGTAACTCCGCCACCTCTATTAAACGATGTTTTGCATTTGCATTCTTTTGTTCGCGACTTGTACGAATAAAAATCTCGTTCGTAGGTTTTTTTAATTTATTTTAAATAATTAAATGTTCAATTTATTAAAGTAGAATAGTTTTACCGAGTAATAAATTTACATTTTATAAAAATAAATTTTATTATTTTTAAAGAAGTGTACTTCAAATCAATTTTTGAATTGATTGGAATTCGGCAATTAAAGATTTCGTTGAAATGTTTATATGTTGGTAAGGTGCCAAATATTGAAGCAGCTTTGGATGGCAATACTAATCGTTTGAAGAATCAGAAATTCTTTCTCCAATTTCATTAATTAATTTATAAGCTTGTTGACCAAATACACCTAAAGTTTCTACAGTCACTGGGAAGAAAAGGTATGAGTTCGTCAAATTTCGATATTTATTTATTTTTGCATTTTCGCTCCACTCACTTCACCCTAAGGACGGCTCTGGCTTTGATCAAAATAGATGTGGCCTCAGAACAAGGAACAACAAACACACGCGGTTATCAAATGTACATGAGATGTACTCTTTTGATAACAAGATTATTTATTTATTTATTTATTTATTTATTTATTTATTTATTTATTTATTTATTTATTTATTTATTTATTTATTTATTTATTTATTTATTTATTTATTCTTGTATTGTCCCTCTTTTGTTCTGGGGTCGCAACAGGCTTTCGCCAAATTACAGAACGACCCTCATAATGCTGAGACGTGCCTCTGCAGAAGGTCGAAAGAATGGTCGAAACTGATCTAAGAAAGTTCCCATCTCTGCCACAGATGAAAAATTCTTACCTCAGCTCAGGTTCAAACATCCAACCTCCCGGCTATGTAATCCAACGCCCAATAATGGGAATTCTTATGTCCAAAATGTTCGATATGTCGTCCATTTTGCTGATGTAGGATTACCAGCCGTTCCTCCAAATTGCACACAGCGTTATTTAGCATAATAATTCTATAATTGCGATGATTACAGTAGTTGACACAACAACTCTTTTGTTTTCCATAGGGACAGTTTCTTCCTTGAATTCCGTTATCATATCTCGTATTATGTGCATTATCTTAAACATACCCATGTTCAAACTCGGTACTTGTGGAACTGTGCAAACTTTTATAATAGTCAATGGGACAAAGCTGACCTTTCCTAAGGCCAAAAACCTCTTGAATCGTATCAGTGTCCAGCTCGTTACTCCATCTGACCATGGGGGAATCACTCGACCCTGTGAAGAGTTGCAGGTGCCGTAACACATCTACCAACTACACTCACAACTGGAATGATCCCTCGTGAAATCGCGGAGATTCGAAGCGCCGCCTGGTCTTCAGAAACTACACAAATGATCACCCGATTGTAGTAATAAGACTATACATCCATTACAGTTCAAAAGGAACGGGCACCGTTCTAGGCTAGAGCTCGACTCGGGCCATAATCCGTTTTCCTGTAACTGGGAGTTATCGGACAGACCGCAGTAGACGAGGTCGGAATGCGGCGTTGGTCTTCGTCTGCCTTCCGAGTCAGGTACAATGACGGACGATCCACCGATAGTCGAAGAGCTCGGGGAAGAACCGATCCAGATCGCGCTTCTAGCGTTTGTGGGTTGTCAGATCGAGATGAGTTCTAAATGAATTTTCAGGAGGAGGCCAAGACCGCCATCCCTGACTTAAAAACGAATCTCTGGTCGTTTGCGATAAGAAATGTTATCGGACGTTTAATTAAATTTGTGTCGACTGGGGGCTAAATGTAACGGGCTTGCGCACCTCTTTATTTCAGGTGTTTCTTGATTATGTTTTACGTATGAGTTCCGAAATAAGTTCTTTTGTCTTTGTCAATCAATTAATTGTGTGTTTATTTGAATCCAATTTACGATCCAGATACAGTCTCGCGTTCAGATTTTCTTCTACTTTGGCGTAAGATTTATCCCAAGTGCAGTGTTGATTTTCGGAAGTTGACCGAGCCCGATGCTACTAATTCTCCTAAATTATTAATTTCGAGCAATTATTTTGACTTTCTTTTGTAGCAAATGGCAAAGATGTACGATGAGAGATCATACAAATTATATATTTCAATTTTTGATTTATTTGCTCTAACTGGCCAGGTGTTTTGGGTGTGGTGACTGCACGACATTGCATGTACCAGCTCTGCTTGGTGCTGTTCAACGGCAGATAACCGTACGCCAAAATCTTCACGTAGACATCACCATGATAAAGCCTGCTGATTCTAAACAACCGCACTAAATACTAATAACACTTCTACTTGTAAATTGTACCTTTAAAAATCTTTTCACAATTAGAAACTGAAAGCAAATTATTATCCTACGAAATTTAAGATTGACTGTTGATCAAACACGAATTAAAGGCTGTTTTAGAACCTGAGACCCACCATTAGCCGGAAAGGATGTCTTAATTTCCAAACTTTCGTTTCAGCCAGAAACTTACACTCGAGCCTCCATGAATATTCGATGCACCTCCATTGATTTTATGCAATTGCGCATCCTTGCGACTTACGCTTACAATTCCGTTTCGTTTACATGCTATATTTCGAGTTTAATCCCTCCCAAAGTTTATAGGGCGATTAGAAGTCGCTGTTGGTTTTTGTTTAAATTGTGTAATTACAGTGCCTAGGTACATGGAGTGTTTCTAAACTCGCAATGGAACAAATCCTTGGTATTTAAGTACTAATTAACTTACCTCTATGTAGCGCTTGGTAAATAATCGGCGATAATCCAATTTTAAAATAAGATCGTTTACAAAATTGAATTATGAAAAGCACTTTACACAGGCATGTATCAAAGGGCTCGTAAATCTAATCAATTCACCTTTAAATTGTGCATTGAATAAATAATTATGTCAATCAATCGTGTAATCTAACGAGGAAAACTCGTACTTTACCTTTTATATGGGCCATTATGCGACCATATACATACATGACAAGTATTTAAAGCGGCATAAAACTTGAGTAAGAATAGAAGGATGATTACGACTAGCGTTAACATTCGCGCATCCTACTTGTATAGAAAGCAGTTGCTCTACGTCCACCTATCAATATCACGGCATACATAATTATATTGTTTTGAAATAGACATCAACAAGTCAGCAAAAGCAGATCGTGAGAGAGTGGATGCAAATTGCGGCAATTGCAGTGCAATTTTTCTCCTTTCTGGAATATTAATTAAACCAAAAAGACGGCATTGTGGTGAGTAATAGTTCCTGCATCATTTATAAATTCAAGGATTGCCGGCAATCAGACTAATTTATAAGTGTTACGCTTTACTTTTCTTTGCACTCCAATTAGTGCTCATTTCAATACAAAGGTAGAAGTTTCAAGGGCCGAGAATTACGTTGCGTTGGCTAATACATTTCTAATGGCTTATTGTAACCATGGGATTGAAGTAAGGACCCTGCAGGCAATTTGTACAATTTTTTGCATTTATTTTAAATACTTAGAATAGGAGAGAAGATGAGTTTATTCTTTCCACAACTACAACCTCTCTATACTCAATTAAAATAACACACAGCAAGCATTACTTGAAAATATACTGAACATTTCCAAAGTCAGAAGTGCAGTTTTTCTTTTTACCGCATTTCAAACAAATTGGTTTGTCTGTCTGCCCGTCTATTTCAATGACTATGTGGTACAATCGTTATTTAAGCACCGATTTCATGTAAAAAACGTGAAAACAACACGTGTTTGGATTTAAAAAAAAAGAATAGAATTGTACTATATAACTATATCACATCAGTGTTAATATGGCTCATTAAGTGCGCCTTCGGCGTTAATTTAATTCACGATTTGAATTTTAAAAATGTTAGCGAATCGGAAAAAGGGTTAAAACCCAAGGGAAAATTCTAAGAGGAAATAACGTAATATTGGAATGGGATCATAAGAGGCGCAGACACTAAGGATCAAGTAAATAGGTTCGTATCCGTGCAACCGAAAAATAGAAATAAAAGTGGTTAATATTGTAGCGCAAACCGTTTCACCGTGCACTTTACAACCGTTCTCCGTAACTTAGAGATACCTACGCACAATCCGTCGGTAATTCACAAAACATCGCATGAAATTCCATAACTTCTCCAAGCGTATATAATTTTCTTTATAAGAAAATGCCGATCTCGAGAGAGCGAAACTGGGATATTTTGTGGACTGTATGAATGTAATTGCTTGGTATGCTTTTGTATTATAGGGATGTTAAAAGAATATCGTAAATTGATTCTTATCCTTGTTTGGTCTGGATAAAGATAAATAAAAATAAAGAACGCTACTCCGAATTGGGTTTTCCTGCAGTTTTCCTGATTCGTAAGGTAAATACCGGGGTAGTATAGAACAACTTAAGACCTTCTGCAGAGGCACCTCTAAAAAGCATTATGCGGGTCACTCTGTGATTGGGCAAGCCTGTTGAGGGCCCAGAACAAGAGAGGGATAATAAATAAATAAATAAATAGGATAAATTACGAAAGGATTATGAGTGAAAAGGTGTAATGTTATTTTCACGCCGTTCGATATTACAGATTTCGATTCTGCTTAAGCAACCCGTGCTCTTATTTAAATTCGACGTTTTGTTTAATATTCTCATGCCATTTAGGTATCTTCTTTGTAATCCAATAGTGTATAGATGTAAAATATTTCTGTAGTAGATTTTTCATTTCCTTTTGTTTTTATAATTTTTTTATTGCTATAGTCATAGTGTCACCGACAGAGGTCACGCACGGTCTTCCATGGTTAAAGTCACTAAATATAGAAAGTACCGCAATCCATTGGGTTCGTGTGTTAGAGAGAGAACGCATGATTTTTGCCCAAAAATGGCGGAAGTTACTAGAATCTAGTCACTTTAATGTTAGGGATTGTTCTACCTGTTTGGAGATATCTGTATATATTTTTATAAAACATGACAGTACTATGAAGTTTAGGTTATAAAAAATTACAGATTCAGATTTTATTTGTCAATTTTTTTAAGTTGGCAGCAAATTTGCCCAAAAATGGCGGATAATGGCGGTACTTTCTATATCTAGTGACTTTTGGCTTTATCACATTTTTCTTTGAAGTGGTGTCTTTCTTTCTCTTTGATGTCTTGGTGGCTCCATTGAAACGTTTTACGGCTTAGTGTTTTGCATTTGAACAATTCGAGGTATGGCACGTTAGTGCGCAGTATTTTCCCTAAGACGTATTTTTAGGGTTTTGCCTTCGTTCAAGTTAATCTTCACTAAAAGTTTTTCAGTTTTATTTTAAATTTTTATTTCCTTGAGATTACCTTTTACGTTGACCTACTTGGATATTACGTATTACCCACGCAGTATGTGGATGATTTAGCATTTTTATTTGGACCCACCATTTTAGCAAGAGTGACGAACGAAGCGTGGATGTTTCTACATTACCGACGTGTGAAATTCTAACGACTTTATGATTTCTCCGATCATTCTTTTCTGTTAGCTTGATTGCATTGTATTCTTCCTTCCTTGTTTTTGACCGAATCATTGTTGCTGTTGCTACTGTAGTGACTAGAGTCATTCGAATTATTTATTCTGTTTGAGTATTAATTACAGTTTTAGTATACGATTATCGTCCGTGTCAGACGTTAGCATAGCTATTTTGCAATATTATGTTAATTAATATATTGGATATACTAAGTAGAAGAAATAAATCGTAAAGCCGAGACATTTTCCAAAATGGAACTGTGATCATCCAAGTAATAAAGAGAAGCTCATTCCCACCAACAAGATTGAAATGACACGTTTCATTGGCCTTCTCATTACAATTGGTGTTTTGAAAAACAGCGGCGAGCCTATTGAAATGTTGTGGGTTGGAGGCCCTGCATATAGTCGCGCCATAATCCCAGCTGTTATGGCTCGAGATGGATTCAAATTCTTACTAGATTTTCTTCTCTTCAAGAGGATCCGGTATTCTCTGGAGGGGAAGGATCTGAGGTTAGTCCCTAATGTTACTGATGTGATTCGGCTTTATAATAAGTGGTGCAGAAATATTGGCAGGGGTAAATGCGCGGCGACAATGTTAAACTGGTCCTGTCCCCTCTTGATGAAATAGTAAATATATTTCAAGATTTTTTTCAATTATATCGAACAAGTATATCGGGCCGAAAATAATGTCAGCGAATCAGTATTTTGTTATAGAACTACGTTTTCGCAAGGATCGCCGTTTTTTTATTAGGTTTAGATGAAGGACGGGAAAGGCGGGGAAATTTCCTACAGTTTCAAGGATAGGTTATTATGTTTTGCGAGCGAATTGCGCCCCCTTTCTTGCACTAATTCTATTCCTATGAAGTCAAGAATAGCCGCCTTGGCTTGGAAACGCCATTTGGATTCTTTCTTTATAAAATGGGATAGACTCTAACATAAATGTAGCAATAGCATTTATAGTTAAGTACTTCACAATTAATTTTCAAAGTTCCAATAAATAGGCAACGCCCCTCTTTCAAACTGTCCGCACTACTTTTCGATCACTCGGTATACCGCCCCGCGCTACTACATATTATTTACACACTTGGTTAATGTTATTACACATTCACTGTTGTTGGTCTGTTCGAAATGTATAAGTACTCAAAATGTCTGGTATAAATATTGTATTGTGCCAAAATGTGCAAATACGGCAATAACTGCACCAAATAAAGTATTCATAATTAGCGTGCCCAAAAGGAGAGAAAATACGGGAAAAGTGGTTTAATTTTTTCAAAATACTAATAAAACGATATTTCATTTGTTGTTATTGCGAAATTCTGTATGTATTTTAGGTATGTAAATAAAACTATTACCACCATTAAGGTACTTACGTTTGATATAATGATATAAAGAGTGCACGTACTTATACAGATATTTTTGGATAAATAGCGTGGGTCCATTCATTAACATTAATTAATTAACACTAACCCTTTTATTTGTTGTTGTGTTTTATCTGTTACATATTTGCAGCACGCGCCCTTCTGAGCTTACAAGGTTGCGACCCGAAGTTCAAAGGTAAATTTTGCTTCTTTTGGCGATTCCCTGATTTAACGTTTGATTACATATTGGTCGTAATTATTACATTTGTTTGAGATTCACTTATATTAGGGATTATAGCTCCGTTGTTTCCGCGGAGACCTGTTTTGATATTACCTAATATTTTCCCCAACTACGTATTGATCCTCTTCTATTAAACATTAATTTAAATTCAAGTATTGACATAGCAAATCGATATATTACACAAAGAAAAAAAGGATTGAGTTTAGGTATATTTGGGATACTCGTTTTACTTAGAAAAATGCTGCCCCCTTTAACCCGTCTTATTTTTTTTCAAATACTTATTCATTATAAGGTTGTGTTTGCGGTATTGATTTCGGAATTCTCAAACCGGCTGAGTACAGACCAAAAGATGCAATGGTTTGAAATATTTAAATTTTCACTCTGTAGAATAATATTATAATAGAATGTAGGCAACCATAGACATAGACAACCCCGTTTGAGGGAGCCAGTTGAATCTCTCAGTCGCCACGCCACGGAAGAGGATCACAATTGTGTTTGCGACCTAAGCACAAACCCAAGAGTTCAATGTAGCACTTTTTAACGTTTTTTTAGGTTTTATTTAACCTACCATTGACGTTATGGAGAGCACAGGCAAGTATGATGGGAAATAAAATCAAACTAAAGAAATAAATAATAATAAAATTCACAAATCTGGTGAGAAGCACAAATGAATAAACAAAAAGCTAACTGGTAAATGAAAACAGAAGGTAAAGCAATACAGACTATGGTCACGAGTAAACTCGCGAACACAGATACGGAAATAATAATCTGGTAAAACCTATGGAAATAATTGTATGATCTGGAATACCTACAGGATAAAGGTTCTGGTCGGGAGTAATCTCGTAAAATGAGCTACGGTGAAATATTAATTTATTTATTTACAGGGGACTAGGAAGAGCTCAAACAAGCGAGGATATAAGAAAGGATTTCAAGTTCATTCATACTAAACGGCAGCAGGCGACATCTAACGTAGGAATTTTACAGCATTCATTACAGGAGTTCCAAACAAAATGACTGCGTTACTGATTTTCTTTTACAATACATAATATATCACAGTGGAAATCAAAAGATGTATGTTGTAGTGCAATGTGCAGTACATAAAAGAAACATAGTTTACAGGACCCTCCCCCCTGCGTCAAATCAATCTAAGAATTGTTTCAAAAGTACAGTCTATTTAGGATCTTCGATATGCAAATATGGATCAAGATAGAGGTTGAACATTTTGTCTCGAACACAAAACGTTCTTTAAAGAAGATTTATTATGTTATCCAAAATTTAAAAAGTTGGCTACCGACCGACGTACTTTAAATTTGTAGTTTGTGGTGTACTTCTGCATGATAAAGGGAGCGTAGTTTTTTAATGGCAAGTAATTGTTTTCATTACATATGATTAAAAAGTGCATTTTTGGACGTAGCAGCATAAAGTATATTTTTCCTGCTAAATTTATGGACAGTGGTATATCACTGAAAACCTCAAAAAGTAATACCTATGGTCTCGATGGTTAAAAACTGAAAATGGATTTGTTTTCATTGCTGATAATTTGCTATGTATTAGTAGCAACTGCACAACTTTTTCATGCTCTTTCCTTACCTATAACACGCCATAAATAATATATGGATTGAAGCAATTTGTGTTAAGATCAAGGTGCAGCTATCTACGTAATTAACATTTTACAATTTATAAAACCAATAAAGTGCCTATTCAATTATTTATACACAGACTCACAACGTGATAGCATTAAGTAATTAAATAGGATTCACTCAACGGTGATAGCCAATTTAGATTATGTAGGTGGTAAGTGAATATAAAATAAAAAGCAACTAACAATCTCTTGAACGATATTGCTTTAGCACCCCCTAATCAAACACCACAATTACAAAATACGAATATCACAAAAGTGCATTTAGCTTTATGCACGCAATTGTGGTGAAAAAATGGGGTGCTTCTCGCCCAAAACGTTCCACGTTCGCGCAGCCTAAAGCACAATCGGCAAACAGTCAGACAAGCTCGATTACCGCATTGAACGACTAGAATTTTCGTTTAGGATAATAAAACGAGGGACCCTTAGGTCGTGAGGTTAACTTCCTTCCTGCCGGACAGTTGCGAGTTTGCCAAAAATATACAAAAATGACCATCAGTTCGTTTTTGCATATGTCATCCTTTATTGTTACGCATTGAAAGCTGTTTATTTGCATAGGGGTCACTTTTAGACCATCGAAATCAAACATTTAACTTCTAGGTGGATACGTTAGCGTATAATGAAATAAATCGTTAACGTAATTAATACATCTGACACTCCTAATAAAAGAAACACGTATAAACACCCCAATGCTTTCATAAAAAACCTACACAAAAAGCAAATGACAGTTTAAAAACAAAATCTGTTGTTTCACCCCAGGTGTAAAGCTACCAAAAAAATGAACCGATACAAAAAATGTAATATAAATTTTATGCAAACCATGTGTAACAAAAGGGTAAATATAAAAAAGCTGATCACATAATGAGAAGTAACGTGGAAAAAATGTTTGTGCGTCAGCCCTTTTCGCCTCGTTTTTGCAATTACACAAGATATACCGCGATAGGGTTTCAACGGTACTCGTTTAACCGAAAATCCCTAAAAAAAACACTAACCCATTAACGTATGCGTATTATCTTTATGAAACTGGTTTCGGGTTTTACGTGAGCGCGAGTTTTTTGTCAGTAGCACGTGTAAAATAAACTATCGCCGAGCTTCTGAAAACAACCGATCTTCTTTCAACGTTTTTCTACTACCGATGAAGACAATTCAATTTTTCTGGATTGAAATACATTTTGATGTCGCATACCTAAGGCAGCATAGGTATAGAAAAGAAGTTCGCACAATAGAGGTCATTGTTTCACTTAACAAACGACCGTTAATAGGTATCTCTTATCGTCTTTGATAAGGGATGCCAGCGAGAAGCTTTAGATTAATGCCTTTGTTGATGAAGGTCAGGAAGTTAAGAAAACTGTTAAATATTTTTATACTATAATCGTGATATGCCAATTAATAGAAATTGGAGAAACGGCGCAATTATTGGCAGTTCGAAAATGGTTCTAGCGCTAAAGAATGGATTGATAGCTTCATTTACGTTTTTATAATGCTAATTAATTAATTATAATAACACCTCCAAGAAATACCTAATGCTTCTGGTATCGAAACTGTAATTCCTCTTCAAGTCATAATTAACTTAGTGCGTGGTAGGATAATATCAGCTATTGTTTGTTACGCTAATATCAAGTATTCAAGTAATCAAAGTTGAATTAGCTAGATTTACCTTTTGTAATTCTTTTAATAGTAGCGTATTACGCTTCAAATTATAACAATTCCGTCTAGATTCTCTTTGTCGCGTTTTTCTTTTATCATATTTTTTG
Source organism: Photinus pyralis (assembly GCF_008802855.1). Lineage (NCBI taxonomy): Eukaryota > Metazoa > Arthropoda > Insecta > Coleoptera > Lampyridae > Photinus > Photinus pyralis. The sequence continues at coordinate 36,382,530 of NW_022170738.1, read as the reverse complement.
CCATGGCACCTTCTTTCTCAAGCAAACATCACTACTCGCTACTCGTCTAATTTTTCGATTTCCAAATAAGTAATATCATCCTATCAAGCCTGTGATAAAATTGTAAGTAGAGTTTTGGAGAACCGTCATAAAGTTCTACTCGGAGGTCTTATAAAATCTAGAAAGACTTCCAAAAATTAGGCCACCGAGCTGAGGGCAGTGCAAGTGAGAATCTACCTTTATTGTTCTTCTATGGTAGAATCGACATTCATCGCCTTTGGTGCATCTCACCCTGCCAAAGAAGAAGCTGTCAAAAGTCTGGAAGGTTGGCTCCATAACGTCTTTAATATCAAGACTACAAACCAGTATCTCCGTATCGATGTCGCCAAATATAATCTCCAGCACATTATGTAGGTACAACACGCCAATCGAACCGGTCCAACCCACAACCGATTTTTGGAATCGCCAGTTTTCTGATGACTTGAAGTTGCGTCTCAAAGGCGTTCCACATATCTTTATAACTAGAGAAGAGAACTGGTTTTTAGTAACGATCTAATAAAGGAATCTTCCCTGGTTTAAAGATGTACGTTATTCATGTAGTAAATTAGCTCCGTTTTTCCTTTGTTTCGTCGTTAGAGGTCATTCGTGGTGCTTCTAATTCTATATCACTTCTTCAATTCGGTCTTGTGTTTAAGTTGTGCGCGATCCTTTTCAGTGAAGATTCTGCCCTCGTGTTGGTTGGTTGCAAATTATGAAATTACTTTCTCTTCGATACGCATATTACTTTTGGGACCCATTACCTGCTATTACTCATAACATTCATTTGTACTTAACTACGCTTCATATCCTTTATATTAATTTGTTTACCGATTTAGCTTCTGCTTCCGTTGCTTTGTCAATTAGTTCTTTAAGTTTGCCGAGATCGATTTGTTATCTGTAACAGATTGGCAGAAAGCGCCCTTCTTGAGCTCGAAAAAGCGACGTACGATTCCTTGATATAACTTGTGATTACATACTGGTTTTCGATACAATCAAACTGTAATTACTCAGTTAAAGGTTTTGCCTGCTTCAAAAAGAGAGAGTTCCAGCTTACCTTCGATCGTAATAGCGTGCGAGTTCTCCGTTCAATTTCTACGATCGCCACAATCAACACGTATTTCAAATAATAAAATTGGCCGTGCCAATTTTTTGAATCGCGGAACAATTATAAAGCATCTGCAGGAATTGTGCGAATAGTCGGAAGTAAGATATGTAATGCAGGTCTCGTGTTAATAAAATTCCAAGAAAACGCATTCGCATTAGTGCAGTGCGTAAACATATGCAAATGCCATCATCGCAAGTGATATTAACTCTTATTTTATTTACTACATCCCAAATACAAGAAAATGGATCAACCATTACATTTTAACTCAGTTTCCACACGGGAAACTTGATTTTAAATTGCGAACATATAAGTTAGTCTAGAAAGGCGTCAACGGACGTTCAGTGACCTCATTGCTAAGAAATGGTGGCATAAACAAACTCTCCGTCGTAAAACGGTCTTCGTTGAAATTTAAGGCGGGCATTTTGATCACCAAAAAACTGAAATAACATGCAAAAAAATGAGCGTGTCCATGGTTTCTGTACAGTAATATCCCTAAGTCTAGTTATTTCTTCTAGAATTTGACGCAATGTTTGATTGCGGTCGAGGTAAATACAAGCTTCATTCTCCTGGTAATTTCCATATAACGAGAGACAATGGTATGAGAGCAAGTCACAAAATCGTTATACTATATCACCCTAAAAGCGATCCAGGTTTCAATTTTTCTTGGAGGGAGCCCTCCCGTAACCTTAAGAGAAACACCGATTCCAGCGATATCTGCAAGTTACTTTAAGTTATTTTAATTGTATTGCAGCGGATGCTTATTTTACGAATCATATATCCTCAAAGGAAAGATCTGTGGAGTTCATCGCATACAACAGATTTATATTGCTTTGATTTATTAGAAGTGGGTCCATATATTTTTTTTTAATATTTCATTTAAGTGCATGTATAAATATTTTGTGTAAACCAGATGTCAAATTCTTGACAGAATAGCTTCCTAGCTGAAACCAAAAATTGCCAACATATGTTTTTTTACGCATGCATTTTGTTTGCTTTTATTAGAGGGACCTACCTTCCAAATTTCGTTAAAATTGCTCCATAAATAAGAAAGTTGGATGTTGCACATGCGCAACACTATTTTTTGCGCATGCATTTTGTTAGCTTTTATTAAAAGGACCTACCATCTAAATTTCGTTAAAATTGTTCCATAAATAAGAAAGTTGCATTTCTGCGCATGCGCAACATTTCTGCGCATGCGCAACACGATTTTTGCGCATGCATTTTGTTTGCTTTTATTAGAGGGACCTACCATCCAATTTTCGTTAAAATTGCTCCATAAATAAGAAAGTTGGATGTTGCACATGCGCAACTCGATTTTTTGCGCATGCATTTTGTTTTCTTTTATTAGGAGGACCTACCATCCAAATTTCGTTTTAATTGTTCCATAAATAAGAAAATTGCATTTCTGCGCATGCGCAACACGATTTTTGCGCATGAATTTTGTTTGCTTTTATTAAAGGGACTTACCATAGAAATTTCGTTTAAATTGCTTCAGAAACAAGATCGTTGCGTTTTGCACATATGCAACACAATTTTTTGACTTTGACAATTTTTTTCTCCGTTTTTTGATAATATAACCCGGCCCAATTTTTTGTAGGTTGTACACAGGAAAATAAGGTCTTCCAAATAATAGAATAAAAATTTTAGGTTGCTATTTGAAAAAAAAAGTTCGATGCCGTTACGGCGCTCCAAAATTTTTTTTCAAAAATCCGGCCCGTTATTTTTCTGTTCGGTATGCCTAAAACATATATACAAAATTTCAACAAAATCCGTCGAGCCGTTTTCTCAGAAAATTGCCAACAAACGTACGTACGTACATACAGACGGAAAAAAATTTTATTCTTTAAAAGTTGCTTAAAATGGTCTAAAACGTCGACATTTGATGAAATTTTGAAATGTTCAAAAAACGGCTATCGCAATAGCTACCTAGCACATGCTAGGAAGCTAAAAATTGCCAGGGGTGTATTGTTTGCATAAACAATTGATATAAGCGAAAAATAGAATAGGATACGTGGCCACGAGATGGGGGCTGTATTTACTGAACAAATCAATACTTTAAATCAGATAAATTGTAAAGAAGAATGGAATTGGATCGACTTTAGTTTCTCAATGTATTCAATTATTAATTATTTTGGAATTCGTCGTCTTCAATCAAACTAAAGCGCCAAGTTTTGAACTAAAAAGGAGATAAAAGGCCAATCTTCCGCAAAGTAAGAGGTGTTAAATGATATTACAGAGCTAGCCGTGGGTAGAATTAATTCTGACACCAAATTTTTACCAGTAGAGGATCAGTTTTATTTAGTACGAACGTCTTCAACCCTTGAAATGTAACTAACCGTTACATTATACGGGGTTGGTCGAAAAATTAAGTGAAATTCGGCGAAACCGCTGAAACACAATGTAATTGGAACTAGGACGCAATAACGTCATAGTAAGAATTGTATATAAACTTGTAATCATTGCAATTAAATCAGTCTTTGAATGAAAGCCATTTTGTTCAATTTACGAGAGTGTGAGGAACAGTCTACAATTGGCACGAGTGACGGTTTAATAAAATGGCGGCGAAAATCTGTTTTTGGCATTATCTACTAGTAATCAATTATACTCATTTCCATGGCCGGCGAAAAAGAAGTTAAGCAGGACAAGTTGCGATGTCCTGTTAAAAGGTCGCCGCTTTTGTAATTTTAAGAAATAAGCCCCACTTTGATATAATAAAAAGCAATTTATTAAAATTAAAAGTTTTCCAGGACAGTACGATGTCGAAAACTGTTCATGACGAAAAACTTATTAATTGCTAACCTGTTGACGTTGTTTTCCAAAGCATCATCACATCTAAGAAATTTTTGTTACTTCAATTACTAAAAAATTCATCACACATATTCACGTCACAATTCAAACTTAAGGCATGAGCCTGAGGGGTACGAAGATGAATATGGTATCTTACTATATGACCATCACCCTCGATCCTACAAAAAGGTTTTGGACATTTTGAGATGTCTCCCAGCCCAGTGGAATTTTAGAAAGTGACACCCTGTATAGAAATATAGTCGGACAATATCAAAATCGGTATCGCTTCTTGTTGCAGTTCTATGACCGCATCCGGTTCTGGTTCCCTCGATTTAAAAAATCGTTGCATGCATACAAATTTATTAAATATCTGGGAACTTGTAGTGGCCGGAATGAATGGTTGCCGAAGTTGCAATGAATTTGAAGGTCCCTAGATGACTTAACTATGCAACTAAAAAAAATATATCGTCTATATTGAAGAGTAAAGACACCGAAATAATGGAGTTCCATCAATCGTACGCCTACAACTACAACATAGTGGATATGGTCATACTTACCGTACCTACTTATTTGTATGTGTGTAAAAAGTAGTCTATTGAAAACAGCAGGAAGAAGTTCAGATATTTCTCACAAACGTCCGAAAGTAGCCGCACAAGAGGAAAACAATCAACACTCTCATAATTAACTACCGGAAATTGTGGCATTCTGTTCATCGTGATTCTCAGCGTGCAAGTGACAATGGACACACATATCTTCCTTGAAGTAATAATAAAACCCATTATCGCAATAATTGCAAAACTTTAGACAAAATTCGGTTTTGGTCTCATCGTTTACCGCAGTAAATAATGATGCACTTTTAATTATACAAAGAAGGTATATAATTGGATAGTTCAAATTTATTTGCGAACGGCAGTTAGAAAGTCTTGTTCGGTTTGTTTATGTGTTACAGGTGGGCTTGTTACAAAGGTGAATCGACTGAACCTAAGAGATTAACATCAGAAGCTGCTGCCGTGTCGTGAAATGTCTCCCGTTACCGATTGCAGAACTGATGAAATTGATTTGATTGACAACATTTTGTTTTAGTTAACGCGTACGTGGGGCACAAATTACCCGCTGACCTTAAGACGGACATTATTCCTGATCTAAATCTAAACTCGTTAGATTTAAGAAATTATGAATGTATCATAATAAGCATCCGTAATTTCACAAGACGCCTGACAATGGACTTTGAGTAACAATAGGAGCCGTGCGACTGCTCCCACGCGATTTCATCCACGGGAATGACCACTGACCTGACCCTAACAGGTCCGGACATCCTATTGGTGTACATGCGAGGTACACTTTAATTACATTCATGTTTATTACCTTGAAAATGAAGCATAAATTAGTATTTTTATACAAATAACCCACTTGAATATATTTACGTTCCTTAGAAAATTATGTTTATTGCTCGTAAATCTAATGCCGAAGAGATAAATTGTAGAAATTTCATAAGTGAACGATATGGATAGAGCAACGGGCTGTACGTCCGTATTTAGTGTAATAATTGACTATTGGTACCAGTTATTTTAATAACTATCCTAGAGCATAAAGTATCCTAATTGCAACAAATTCATTGGTAATTTTTTATCGGTTGCTTATTGCTCTTATTAGCGCATTTCCACAAAAAAAAATGCGCTATTGTGGCCACTTTGTCCGTCCGTCCGTCCGTCCGTCCGTCTGTCCGCTCGTTTTGTGACGCTACTAGTTCTCTATCTTAAAAGCAATTGCTCTACTTTTTTCGCTATTTGGTTCGTTATGGTGTCGAGTCTTGTACCAAGGAAGGAATTTTTTCTGTACCGCTTACAAAAAAAGTAATTGTAAAAAAAACAAAAAAACCGTTTTTTACATGTTCGATAATTTTACACTTTTGCCGTTTATTAACGATCCTAGAGATCGTTTATAATTTTGCATTGCTATCTGTCGTCTGCCTGTTGGTCTGTCCGTCTGTTCCTTTGTCTGTCTGCCCATCTATCTGTCCGTGTGAACGATAACTTTGTTTAGAAATGTTCGATCTCTTTTACATCTCCGTTAGTTATGAACTGAATTGCATGAAATTCAATATGGACATAGCCTTAGCCATATAATACGCAATGCCAAAAGTTGAGTCGAATCGATTCAAAATTCATAGTGCCCGTTTCGCATCTCGACCATTTATAAACCGAATTGCAAACTTTTTTACTTATAAAAGTGTATGAATGAAATTTGATACATAGGCACTTGGAATAAAGGAAAATCAAACGACAATTTCAAAATTTGGTTTTGCGCATGCGCAGTACCAACTTTTTTATTTATGGAAGAATTTAAACGAAATTTGATACATAGGCACTTGGGATAAAGGAAAATCTAACGCCAGTCTCAAAATTTTATTTTGCGCATGCGCAGTGCCAACTTTTTTATCTATGGGAGCATTCAAGTGAAATCTGATACTTAGGCGCTTGGAACAAAGGAAAATCTAACATTAGTTTCAAAATTTAGGTTTGCGCATGCGCAGTTCCAACTTTCTTATTTAGAAAAGCATTGAAATGAAATTCTTCTCATAAACTGAACTTGAAGTAGCACGTCAAAAATTGATTGCCCATGTGCAACGCTATCTTTCATATTTGTGGCCGGATTTTTACGATTAAAACAGAAGTTGCATCTTACAAATGGGAAATGAATGCAAGTGGAAATGCGCTTTATGTAAATCGTTTACGATTACTTTTTAACTTGTTTAAGTAGGTATTCCTTTTTATCTTTTAGCATACCCTTCATATAATACCATAATTACTTATACCACATTTCTTTACCTTTTTAAAGAATGAGTGGGGACAATTTGAAACTTATACAATATACCGCCACACACAACTTTTTCACTGTACCTACACTGCAAACTGAACTTCCGGAATGTTAAAGGGGTGCAAATTTGTAAATTACGATCATTTTTCTTAACCTCATGCTAACTTGTGTCTTGGAGAAATAGATTTAGTGGGCTAAACCGACCTTTCCGTTTATATGCTTAGATGTTTAATTTATCATTTGTACAGGCAGATTTACCAAAATATTTTTGGGTTTTTATCAACCTTAAATTTCCAGCAATTTTAAGGTCACCCCTAAGTCCCGTGCCTTGAAAAATGACCTTTGAATTTTTTCTCAAAAATGCAAAAGTGCTTTCGGAGCACACTTTAACGCCTTCAAAGAGACGTATGTTCTAAATTTCAAGTCTCTATCCTCCGCAGTTTCGACTGTAAAAGGTGAAATCCCTTTTTTCTCGTTCCCATAGAAATTTTGGAAACTCCTCTCTTAGTGCCTCCCACAACCTTCCAGACACCATTTTTCGTGAGGTACTATTAAAGAATAAACCTTTTTTAATATGACAAAAAAAAATCAAACTAGTAAAATTATAAAATTAATTAACACAACTATTTTCCGTAATTTGAGTTTTAAATTTTAATATGTAATATAAATAGTTTTTCCATCAGGTAAGTATAACATGCAATTGTAGGCATTTTGTAACTTTGCAATTAGAATCAATCTCAGGGTGGAATTCAAAGAAATTATTTAAGTTAGACTTGTAATGGTCCTAGCGGTTACAGGCTACCCTTAGTCTCTTCGTAACCTCAGGCCCTCTAAAATCTTCCTCTAAGACCCCCTTTCTGGTTCGGTTTCTGTTTATATAGTGTTTGTAAGAAAGTGGGAATGTAATGATGATGGTAATTGTACTGGTGGGAATGCCAACAAACATGATGTCTCCGAAACTGCCGCCCTCTCCTGAGAGAAATTTAGATTAATTCCAGATTCTTACAAGAGTCAAATTACGAATTAATCACATTAAGTTTCACATCTATACAGATTAACACTAATTGCACACTTCGTTTACTTTAAGTGGAACTTACATTTACTGCTGGTATTCCTTTCGCGCGTTACTCGTTATCTACGAGTAAAATGTAAGTCACTTCCACCTAAGAGACATTCTTCAAAAATCAATTTATTCTTGTAGAAGCAGTGGATGCGTTACATTTACATAATATTTATAAGAAGCTTTCTTATGGAAGCTCATGGTTTTGTCAAAGAAAAACACTGACCATCTTTCTCCGAGCTAAAATTTTAGGATAAATACACTGGTTCCAACAAATTTTGATCATGCCATACCGTTCCACTACTATGTGCGATAGATTTGTGCGGAAACTCGCCTCAATCACCCCCGAAATAATCGCCTCCGGAAGATTCACCACAGGAAGGATTACCTCCGCAGTCTTCGACCTCGATAGATATACCTCGGGAGAAGCCATATTTACTAGGATTTGGCTCCAGCTTCAAAGGGAAATATGCCCCCGCCCTTAAACGGGCTCTTGAACTGCCACGCACTCTTTCCTATACAGGTTGCTTCTATTTTTTTTTACGAAATGCTCTAGTAGACTCTCCTCCTGGTAATTCATACTCGGATTTTTCTTTTTCAGACTCCTCGCCGTTGAGCATCAGATCTCACAAGATTCGGCCCTAGAAAATTCGGTTCACGAAAATTCACACCTGAAATAGCTTTTACTCCGGAATAGTTGCTTGTCGAAGGTTCGCTCCCGATACATTCGCCTCCGAAGCATACATTCATTCCCGAAATAACAGTGTAAATCGGTATAGTAAAAATGAATACATTAATTTTCCAATGCATTGGTGTGATAACACGCATAATTTTAGTTTGCGTATTTTTTATGGTCTAAAAGGTCGCTCGCAAGTGAGCAAGTATTCGGTGCTGGCGAAGTTCATTTGTGAACGAACATTCCGCGGGCAAATCTTCCGAGGACAAGCAAGGGTTGTTATTCCAAAGGCGAACGAGCTTTAGTTCAATTTTTTGACGAGCTCATGGGAGAACTTTCGGGGTGTAAATTTACCTGAGGACGAGTTTCTGATGAAGGGAACTTTCGGACCAAGGTCTGCCAGCGAGAGAGGGTTTTCCACAATTAAATTTGCAGGGTGCCAGCTTCTTATTCAAAAACGCGTATCCCTATACAGGGTGTTTTTTGGGAGCTTTAGTTAAACGGTTCTGGGAAAGTAAAATAGGTAGGTTTTTGAAAATTTGTACTGAAGAGTTACTCTGAAGGCCGAATCGATGTAAAATATTTTCAAAATGGCCGTAATTCCGGAAATACCGGAAGTGGATAGTAACTTCTGTAGTCCATATCTTCTGACGACCCCAATTCCATCTCTGAAGTCAAAAATCTGTTCCCCCTCCACTCCATGCACTTAACACTCCTTCGTTGACAGAATTGTCGTGTACTAGGTGGCGTAGGTACATCTTTTCAAAGCTGTCATTGACATGGGATTAACTGAAATGAAATAGAAGACTAACAGGAATTTTTATCAAAGTTATTAATTATCAATCGAGGACGATTTTCTCACCCTACGATTATAATTGAAGCACATTTTGCAAGCCATGTGTGAATGCAATTTAGTGTATGAAAAGGTGCGTATATATGAATTGTTGGTCGCCTTCCTTCGAAATTGCCTATCCGGAATTTACTGTTAAATGTAATTATCGCAAAATAGTTTTTGTTAAACTTAGCTAAAATGCTGCTCTGCTGGGGGCTAATGCGGATATGGGGTGGACGTCGCATTAAAACGGACAAAAAGGGGACACGCGACCTATTTTTTGGGGGGAGACTATTGACCTAATGTAATTCTGCATAATGCAATGTCCACTATCTGAACAACAGCTGTGGGCTGTTTTATAAAAGGTTGTACAAACATGTCCCGGTGTAATAATAATATTGGTAGCTTTTTACTGTCGCAACTAACAATTAACGAAGTTGCAATTTGGTAGGAATCGAGTAAATGCGTGCAAAAAATACCGGATGATTCCTGAAGCTTGTTGATCGTAGATTAAGTGTTTGATTAGCGAAGTACGAAATGCACTTTGGACACCCTTCGCATAAACCGATCGCAATATATTCATACATCGAAAAAATACAATTGTCATATGCACCGCCAGTCGGTCAGTTGCGTTCTTGAGGTTATCGCGATTATTTTGCGTCACCTTTTCGTTTGATCGACATTCTATTATTCTATTTTGATATTTGACTACCCCTACGCAATATGTTGGGCGAGATAGTGGACGCTGGTCTGATGAGATCGCATCACCGTCCACAGGATACGATCATTAGTTACGCGCGCATTGAAGCAAACGTTTTCCATTCTTTCGCTCCGTACTTACAATTAACACCCGGAGGCATCATTTCAGTTCCTATTCGCAAGGACGCCATTTAGAAATTCGGCTATTAATCAACTTCAGTAGCAAACCGAGTAGTCAATGATTAACCATGTCTTGTTTAGCACATGAAAAACGAGTTCAGGTGATAAAATCAAATTTTCGAAAAAGCTCAACCACTGAAATTTAAATTGTAAGGGCTGAAAAATCCTTTAATCCGTGAATTTCGAACTGTAATTTTTTGGAATTAATTAACAGAAACCGAAACAAAAATACCAAGAAACAATAATAAAATTTGGCAAATTACGCGTTTCTGCTGCCAACACCACAAGATTTTCTATGTTGTCAGTTGGAATTGTTTCCACACCAAAGATAAAGGGTCGCTCATTGTTTGAGCCAATTACTAAGGTGTTGGAAGGATAATCAGAGAAATTTTAAGAAATAACCAAAGGTACCCGACCGCATTAAATTGTGTTGACGTTGCAGATCTGTCAGAGTGGGATGGCTTATTATGAACCTCATTTTTGGGTTTAGCAGAATTTTAAAAATAATTTACAAATTTAAATAAGATACTTACCGACAAAGTATCATTGGTGCAATAAGTAATATAAACGCTTTAGCGATTGCGTCTCTCATGTTTCTTCCAAAATTGAGCTAGACACTATTTGCCGAAACGATCAATTGGCCATTTTTTCCCACGTCAAGTTTAGCCGGAAATAAGCTACATTAAAAAAAATAGAACACCTTATACAGTGTGCCCCAGATCGGGTGGGATTGCATGGGTAACTTTGTTATTATTAAGGATAGAGAATTGGTTAAATGGGCAATGTTTTGCAGTTTTAGATGCTTATTTAAAATTTCCTTTTGGAAATTCAAAATGCCGCATAGGTTCGACGTAAATTCAAAAAAACTAAAATTGGTCATTTCCTTGAATGTCTTATATCATCGAAAGTATAAGAGATATAAAAAAAAGTTTAATATAAAAGTTACTGTCTTTGATACGTTTAATTTAGAATTAATGTAAAAAAAAATTCAAGATGGCTACTTTTGAGGAACATTTACCAACTTCCTAAAGTTAAATAGGCGCCATATGGGATTTTTAGATTACTTGATATATTTTTTAATTCTCTATTCAACGAGCCATCATAACATAAGATTGAAAATAAGATACCAGTTATATCAACGGTTTTTATATTTTAATCAAGTAGGCTGTGATGAATTAAAAAAAACAAAACAAAATCTATTCGAGGCAACAAAACAATGAAAATAATTACATCAAATGTTTAAAAAAATCAGGGACGCACTAATGAGAGGGGGGGTTTGGGCATTACAACTCCCTCCAAAATTTTATATAAGCGGTCTAGAAAAATTTTATAACATCACTTATTGACTTATTATCCATACTTACATACCTACAAATGGTGGTATAACTACAAACTATCCCCTCGAAAAAAGTCATGCCATTATCCAGTTAAAGACATTTCAACACACTTCGCTTTATTTTACACAATGTATTACCATTGATGAATTGTCCCAGTTCACACTTTGTAAGTGGTTTATCCGCAAGAATATCGAAACTAACAGTTTTACCAGTCCGAGTATATGGACAGATAAATCTTATCTTTCTAACTGCGAAGTGTTCAAATCGACATTATGAACACTACTCGTCACAGGAAAACCTACATGTTGTAGTTTCACGCCGAAATCAAGTAATATTTTCTTTAATTAATGTATTTTATGGCATAATGGGAAGTCATGTAATTGGACCGGTAATCTTAGATGGATCTTTAACTGCTCACCATTATTTACAAATTCTCCAATAAACTTCCTTAAAGGATTTTTCTCGACAACGTATGTTTCGAAGGAAGGGTTAGTTTATGCTACTTACCAACAAACTGGCTGCTCAGGCCACAATTCACGAATTATGTACAGTACATTAAATTATAAAAGTAAGTACCTACTTTAATTAAAAAATAAAAGTAAAGTGGAAGTAGCTACCACTACAATAATAATAATAATCATCAATGGCAACACGTTGACTAAACTAAACTGTCTTGAAGTGTGTTTCACTAATAATGGCCAGTATTTTAAACATCTGGTGTAATTATTTTCATTGTTTTGTTGCCTCGAATGGATTTTGTTTTGTTTTTTTTTAATTCATCACAGCCTACTTGATTAAAATATAAAAACCGTTAATATAACTGGTATCTCATTTTCAATCTTATGGTATAATAGCTCGTTGAAAAGAGAATTTAAAAATCTATCGAGTAATCTAAAAATCCAATATGGCGCCCATTTAACTTTAGGAAGTTGGTAAATGTTCCTCAAAAGTGGCCATCTTGAATTTTTTTTGACATCAATTCTAAATTAACCGTATCAAAGACAGTCAGTTTTATATAAAACTTTTTTTATATCTCTTATACTTTCGATGATATAAGACATTCAAGGAAATGACCAATTTTAGTTTTTTTGAATTTACGTCGAACCTATGCGACATTTTGAATTTCCATAAGGAAATTTTAAATAAGCATCCAAAACTGCAAAACATTGCCCATTTAACCAATTCACTATCTTTAATAATAACAAAGTTACCCATGCAATCCCACCCGATTTGGGACACACTGTATATGTTTTATTTTTGAATACACAATAAAAGCCACTTTCAAAAATATTAGCAAAAATGTATTCAAAAATAAAGAATATACAAGCTTTTATTTTTTCGACGAAACCAAACTTTTATTCTGCCCAATGAATTTTATATGTATAGCCACTGCTCATATAATGTTGGTACATATGGTGCTCAGTAATTCATGTCAAAATTCTCAGTTTTAAAATGCGAAAACTCGCACGGTTTTGGTCTCAGCTGGAATAAAACAAGATAAAAATTTCTTGAAAAAAAGACTCAAAGCGCAAACCATCCTGGTGGGAAGGTACAACAATTTCGAAAATTAGTTTTTAAAAACCAAAAATTTACCTGCAGATGTTATCTTATATTTCGCAAAGATAGACGGACCAAAACAAAGGGGATATAAGCGCTCACCTTCTGCGGGTTGTACAGGGTGAGTCAACGATTGCGCGGAGTAACTCAATGCCTTGAAGATAAGATTTTTGAATGAAGTGCTTTTGTATTATGATATGGTTGAATATTCTCCATATTTTAAAAATATTTAGAATTATACAGGGTTAACCCCCTGTATTTGAATGCATTTTTGAATTCTACGTGTAATTGTATGTCTTTTTTATTATATGCTTAATATCCGAAAAACTAGTAGTTTTAAAGATAATTCGATTTGTAAGAAAAAACATTTAAAAAATTACAGGGTGTTTTTTTGGTTTTTGGTAGGTCCAAAGTTGCCAAACTTCATATTAAAGAATCTACTTTTTTTAAATGGAACACGCTGTATATTTTTCTGTCATCTTTTACCTCCTCCAAAATCCTTCAACTTTTGATAATAATGTCCTATACCTATCTCTGATAGTTTTCAAAATATCTTAGTTTTCCTGGCCATGCAAAAAAGGCAATTTTTATCGTCCAAAACGAACATCATATCGATTAATTTATTTTTCAAACAATTTATTTTAAGTTCAACAACTGGAGAATAAGTAAAAACATTTGACTACAAAGCAAATTTAATTTAACTCCTAATGTCATCCAGTCAGTGATATTAGTTTCATTTTTTTTCATATTCACCTCGTTATTATGTAAAGTAAATTATAACTTATTTCAGATTAAAATATAAAAACTAGGAAAACCAAGATATTTTGAAAAATATCAGAGATAGGTATAGGACATTATTATCAAAAGTTGAAGGTTTTTGGAAGAGCTAAAAGATGACAGAAAAATATACAGGGTGTTCCATTAAAAGAAAGTGAGATTTTTTAATATACGTTTACAATACACTCCTAAATAGCGGATTATTTATGCTCTATTTTGCGCCACGAAATATGGCTATTACTATTGGTTTTGTTAATAGTAAGCGGTAAGTTCTAAAGGGGCGAACTGACACTAACGTCTGACAAGAAAAGGTAATAAAGTTCTAGGACTTGAAAAAAAAGTAAACAAAAATCAAAACGAAGTTTTGAAAGGGAGTCAAAGCGAAGGAACAATATCTAAAAAATATCCAACTGAAACGGAACTCAAAAGAAACTAAACTAGAAAATGGTGTTTAAGAAGGGAACCTATAGAGAACAGTGAATTAAGTAAATAAATAAACTCCTAAAGCGGATCTAAAAAAGCGGCAGAGCACCTCGGTGTGACCCTACGGGGTCATTGGATTTGACCCATTTTCAATAGGTTTATTACTTGTGGCATATTATAGGTCAACTGCGCAATGTTTGAACCGAATCGGTCCAAGCGTTCGACGTTATCGTGTTCACGGACGGACAGATGGACACCATCGACTCCCCTATAAAGCTTGCATCCATTTACTCTGCCACTTAATAATCAGCTAGGAAAACGTACTAAGAAACTAAACAAGTTGTAAATCAGCATATGCATGATTAAAGCGCATTTTTTGTAATACCAGATCAGTATTTTATTAGCGAAGTTTAAAATTATCGATCTCACGAGTAATTTTGGCTGCGTTAAATAATAAAATTAAAATTTTATTTATTTTCAATTGAGGGTACGTCTTTATTTGGTAAAACAAATCACAAAGCAAATAATTAAGTTTTTATACTGGTGGCGCTATCTAACGGTAAAATTCTAGCACCTCCGAAAACCATATCGAAATTATTTTCTTAAATTGTCGATCTCACAAGTAATCTAACTCAAAATAGACTAGAGCCTGCACATCTACGCTATAGGAGAAAGCTTTTAATGTAAATTTGAAGTCTCTAGCTATTGTAGTTGCTGAAAGCTCACCCGGACAGCCGACCAGCCAGCCATAACGAATATAATAGCGTAGTTTTTTCAAAAATGCGCTACAAATACAACAAATAAATAGAATATCACTTTCTTTGGACGGCTGTACGAATATCACAATGTAACAATAGGAACTGAATTAGGATCAAAGATAAGTGCAACATTCTTGTGTAGATAAAGGGCATTTTTTTAAACAAAGGAATCCGAATCAAATAATATCTCCATGATGTCTGTCTGTCTGTCTGTGCTCTCATTTCCGGCGAAATGGCTGAACCGATTAGAAATTGGGTACACATATTCTCTTAGACATAAAAGAAGGGAGTGAAAAGCTTGTGGGCAGTACACGCATGCGCGATGTGCGGGGATGGTATCTGTGGCAATAACAGCAAATGTTTCTAAATAAACAGCCACAAACTATTGAGACTTCTAGGTTGCTTTCCAATTCTATGATCGAACTGACATTGTTTTCAAAACCGGTATATTTTTCACAATTATTTGCTAAGTTTTAAGCTCATTGTTGCTAGCAAAGAGCTGATAGTATCACTAGTTGTCTGTCGTTTGGTTGCGACAAAATAATGTGAATATCTTTATTTATATATCAATCTCGTAGAGAAAACGACCAAACGTCAAATCTCAAGTTTGAAAGTGAATTTCATTTTGGTGACCACGTGTATTTTGAGTAAAATGATCGACTCATTCGCGCAATGAGTTACTTCGAAGGATTACCGATTTGTCACCACAAACAGTTGCTTCACTTTGAAAAAAATGCAAGGGAAAGCCTACTCTGTAAAACATTTACTTGTATAAAGAGGGAAAGTAGAATTTTTGGAAACGCCTTCCGTGGCTCAGTTCTGAGATCTGAAGCCTCCAAACGTAATAAGCTTCCGGTGATGTGTAAAATAAAATATGAAATTGAAGTTTCTATGATTATTGTATTAAAATGATCTGATCATATTACATAGCAAGTGTCCTAATTTGTTTGATTGATTTGCTGATGTAATTTTTCCAATCGGCGAAGTCTAATTCTAATTAAATTTTGTACTTATACACGTTTATGTCTCGTAACCCTAACCTATCCCAGTGCTTCCCGTGCCACTTAAAACATACAAAGAATGAATAGCCTTTCAGATCAGACTTTCTTAAGAGGCCGGTCGTTTTTTATGTAAGCGAATAATATGGGTACGCTAACAGTATGTTCGGAATGATTTTTTAAAATGCGATCTAACGGTTTTTTCTAAGGTAGAATCGCGCATTATCTAAAAATATATCGACGATGGTCAAATATTGTCCCAGAACGTAGCACATGCCAAAAAGGGATGACATAAAAAATAAATCATTTAAAATGTCCCGCATTAAAAAAAAAGGTTTTTTATACACACCTGGCCATCCTCGCCCTTCATTAATATGAGCATGCGGGCACAAAGGGTTGAAAAAAACTTGAAAACGAAGACTATAAAAGCTGGGGTGACAGTTTTTTGCTTATGTAAATACTACCGTTAATATTAACTTGCACTTACTTCTTACTTTGGAAAGTTTACCAATCAAATCGGGGAGTGCAGACTACAATTTCAAAAGTCGCGAAAATACGCAAAAATCACAAAAAGCTCCCATTCGCACGTACAAACATGTGTGCGACCGTGAGAAACATAAAAAAGCAAAGCTTCGATGATATGCAAGACGTTTTTTAACATGCCAATTTGAATTAAAAAGAAGAAAAAAACCTAACCCTCACCGCCGCCTCTAAGGATATTTGTGGGAAAAAGCTACCCCCCTAATTTTTTTATTCATCATCCTAGAGACCCTGATTAAGTAATGTAATTTATAATCTCGCATACAATGAAGTATGCAAATATCACGTTTTAAATAAATAAAAGTATGCAATAAATTATTGGCAATTTTTCAAACGACGTTTTTTACTCGCCATTACCAAACGCAGTTAATTTTAACGGAAATTGTCAGGGAAAAAAAATACATGGTATAATGAGAGGCGACTGTTGTTTGTGCTGATAAAATATTTTCGTAAAGTACTGCAAAAGAGAGTGCATGTGGGTATTATTCATATAAGTTGACCCTTATCTGTGGCAATAACAGCAAATGTTTCTAAATAAACAGCCACAAACTATTGAGACTTCTAGGTTGCTTTCCAATTCTATGATCGAACTGACATTGTTTTCAAAACCGGTATATTTTTCACAATTATTTGCTAAGTTTTAAGCTCATTGTTGCTAGCAAAGAGCTGATAGTATCACTAGTTGTCTGTCGTTTGGTTGCGACAAAATAATGTGAATATCTTTATTTATATATCAATCTCGTAGAGAAAACGACCAAACGTCAAATCTCAAGTTTGAAAGTGAATTTCATTTTGGTGACCACGTGTATTTTGAGTAAAATGATCGACTCATTCGCGCAATGAGTTACTTCGAAGGATTAGATTTGTCAGTTGCTTTTTGAAAATGCAAGGGAAAGCCTACTCTGTAAAACATTTACTTGTATAAAGAGGGAAAGTAGAATTTTTGGAAACGCCTTCCGTGGCTCAGTTCTGAGATCTGAAGCCTCCAAACGTAATAAGCTTCCGGTGATGTGTAAAATAAAATATGAAATTGAAGTTTCTATGATTATTGTATTAAAATGATCTGATCATATTACATAGCAAGTGTCCTAATTTGTTTGATTGATTTGCTGATGTAATTTTTCCAATCGGCGAAGTCTAATTCTAATTAAATTTTGTCTCCACCGTTTCTGTAAAATTATCTACTTAATACAAAGTGAATAGCCCAGAAGCTTTCTTGAATTATAATAACGTATATGTCGGAAATTAAATACTTTTTTTCTATAGAATCTTACTAAAAATATATCGACGTCAAAGTGAGTGCATTTAAAAAAAAATTTTATTCCCGCATTAAAAAAAAAGCTCCATTCTTCAAAATATGAGCATGCGACAAAATGTTAAAAGCTGAACTTATGAAATACTACCGTTAATGCTTACTTCACGGAAATAAATAAAAATACTTTCAATAAAATACGCAAAAATCAAAAAAGAATAAAACTATAGCATAAAAAAGTTCGATAAAAAGTTTTTTTTTTGGTAAAAAGAAGAAAAAAACCCCCTGCCCCTAAGTATTTGTAAAAAGCTACGGATCTGGTAATCTGATACAATAAGAGAAATTCTTTTAAATAAATAAAAGTATGCATTTATTGGCAATTTTTTACTCGAATTATTTGGAAAAAAAATACACAATAGTTTTAAAATTATTTTTGCAAGTAGAGTTTTGAGGCAAACTAATGTGTACGAGCTCTTTCTTATGATGAATAATGAGTTTCTAAATTTGGAATGGCAAAGTGCGCCGAACGAAAGTTTGAACCAGGGCTGCTGCTGGATATAGTGGACCGGGGTTCTGATTAGAGTTCTAGTCATTCTGGAGAATCCCACAATAGTTTTAAAATTATTTGCAATAGAGTTTTGAGGCAAACTAATGTGCGAGCTCTTTCTTATGGATAATAGTCTAAGGAATGGCCGCCGAAAAAGTTTCCAGGGCTGCTGCGAGCAATAAAAAATCTCGAAAACTTCCGGTTTTCCAATTGAAACTACTGTTTCTGATGCCAGAATGTAGATTTCAATTTTAGGGCCACTTTTATTAACATTCTGTATGCCTATATTCGGTAGTTTTTGAGTCATTGGCAAACAAACAAATCAAAAAACAACACAATGTGGATATTGATCCATAATGAAAATTGGATGAATTAATTGAAACCACAAAACCTACGACACCTAATGAAAAATAAGAATATTTCTTTCAAAAAATTCTGTAGATTTTAAGGACTCGATTATAAAAAAAGAGCACTCACTCGGTTCAAGAGATGAATTGTTGAATCTTCAAATTTTTTTACAGAAATTGAAATGTTAAAAGCTATGAAAGATAGGGACCTAAATCTTAATTGTGTTGAATTTCGAATACAATAGCGCATTTAGAAAAAAATAGAAAATTGTATGTTTCTATTTAAAAAACCAATATGCCCCAGCTCTTCCGGTATTTACGGAAGCGGCGCCATCTTGAAATTATTTCGCAATGCCCAATGGTCGATTATGGCTGTAAACCAAGTTTCAAGTTTCTATTTCAACTACAAGTGGAACAACTAACAAACGGGCTACATGAATCACCCTGTATACCTTCCAAAGAATACTAAATGGGGGCGGGATTAGTACACTAATGGTTACTCTTTGGAAAGTAATATTAAGTCGGGTATCTTAACGTTAATGATCATAGAGGGTATTACTTTTTCAGAAAGGATTCACCTCAAACATATGTGTAACATAGCACCTGTTTTACTGTCCCATGAATGTGTTCCGCGTGATTAAGTTTCCTATACTCGGGTCCGGACCGGACGGACGGACAAAACGCAAACAATAGCACTAGCAAATGCGCTAGAAAACCTTAGCTTCAATACTGCCTTACATTTTAGGTTTAACAAAATGTCAATTAGTGAGAGCAATATTGTTTAACCACCTGATTTTGGCCAAAAGTAACTCAAAATGTTTTCAAAAAGGCATATAAAAAGCATATTTTTTCAGTTGTTCAACGATCACTAGCTTTCCAATGTTCTGCAAAATACGTTCACGTCTTCCACCAAAAAGAGCCACGATTAACGTCCGGTTCGCTTATTGAAAACATGTTCCCTTTCCATTTACTGCCTTTCCTCATACCTTACCAAAATAATGCCCCTCTCCGAAAAATCAAACTGCATCTGCGTTTTCCAACCGGTGACAACATGTCCTTATCTTGAAACTATTAACTTTGCAGCGGTATAAAACTTCTTATCTATGACTTGAGAAAAACATGAGATAAACTTTGACAAATAGGTATACTACGCAAATAATTTCCAGATGTTTAAATTCACATGCAAGGAGAAATTTGCTTTACAACCATAATGGACCATTGCGAATTGAATTAAAATCAATTCAAGATGGCGCTGCTTTCGTAAATACTGGAGGTGGTGTTTTTTTGAAATAGAAACATACCATTTTTAGAGCATTTTTTAAGAATTTAAAAAAATGTGCTATTGTATGCGTTTTGTTCGTCCGTCCGGGCCCACTTCTGCCGTTTTGAACTACTTCTAGGGGAATGGTCCTAGAGTCCTGGAATAGTTTGGTGTAGGTAGCCTATACCTAAAAGGTGTGCCAGACGGCCAACAAATTTCGATGTATTACGAGGGGCGGGGGATGATGTAGTTCCTGTTCTTGAAACTAAAACGTGCATAACTTTTACATAAGTTTCCAGGGGTGGTGGGAGCAATAAAAAAAATCTTAAAAACTTCAGTTTTTCAAATTGAAACTACTGTTTTTGATCCCACAAATGATGTAGATTTTAGGGCTACTTTTATTAACATTATGCATGCCTATATCTGGTAGTTTTTGAGTCATTGGCATAAATAACAAACAAATCAAAACAACACAATGTGGAGAATGATCCATAGTGAAAATTCGACGAATTAATTTGGATCCTGTTTGACATTTGATTCGAATGACATTTCAAGTAAAACGATTTCTTTCAAAAAATGCCAATAACTCAATAACTACCGAGAATGTGAATCAAAGTGGCCCTAAAAGTTCCAATTTGAGGAACTGAAGTTTTTGTATTTTATTCAATTTTACTTTTCCGTCAGGTGGTTTATGGTTAGGTCTATTTAATTCGATTATTATTTATTTATTTATTGTCCCTCTTGTTCTAGGCCCTCAACAGGCTTACGCCCAATTACAGAGTGACCCGCATAATGCTTTTTAGAGGTGCCCCTGCAGAAAGTCTTAAGGTGTTCTATACTACTCCGGTATTTACCTTACGAATTAGGAAAACTGCAGGAAAACCTAATTCGGAGTAGCCGGCAGAATGCTCGAAACTGATCTAAGGAAATTCCCATCTCTGCCACAAGGCACAGATGAAAAATTATGTAAACCTAATGAAACAAAAAAACAATTGAGCAGTATGTTTAGGGGGGGGGCGATCGCCCCTATCGCCCCTCCCCCCTAAAAACCGCCCCTGACATCAGTCTATATCAAAACTTCGTCGTGATACCTGCTAGGAGCAATTATTAACCTCAAAACAAATTGGGTGCTTCTACAAACTTTAATCGGCACGCAAGTGGTTTGTGCGCTTTTAAATTATATACAGTACGATTACGTACTAGATCCACAAGTTTGTAGACAAGCAAAGTTGTTAAACTAAAATGTTTCTATGAAATATAAATCACGTGCGAACGAGACAAACGACAGACGTTTCGTCATAAAAGCAAACGCGCTATACCAATTTACAATCAGACACTCTTCCCAGAAAATAATATCATTCGTTTGCGCGAGGTGCGCGGTTTCCAAAAAACAATTTGGAGGATGCTAATTTCTACTACCGCCAGTAGTGCGATAAAGTTTTTACATTAAAGCGCGTAATAAATGGGTTGATGTTCAAAGATCCGGCCTTTGGCGGATGCAGAGATTATACGGAAACGGGGCGGCGATCACAACGCTCCCCTCGGCCAGAGGTCAACTGGCCCGCGGCACCTTTAGCACTCTCTCTAATGACTGCTTTTTAATGACACGCATTACGGTCGAAAGGTCTCTCTTTGACGGATTTATAATGTATTACGTAATCAAATTCATTTTGATCAAACAGATGGAAATGTGAACGCGAAAAGTGTACGCATTTACGCAATAAGCTGGCGAAGTTCCTCAATAGAGCCATTGTTTTCGTTAAATTGATGGAACAGAATGTGAGAATTCTTCGGCTGCTCATACGCGGTTAACGAGTACGCGAAGGTAAACAATTTAAGAGATAATTGCATTAAATGCAGCTGGTCAGTTATACAGAAATGCCGCATTATAATAATTATGTGGTCACGGCATTTTAAAGACTATTAGGTATTATCATTATCTGTATTGCTACCAATTTTGGCGTGGGATCTTATTTAAACTTTGATAGTGGGAAATAGGTGCTGCGTCACCAATACAAATCGCGATACATTAAAAATATTGTTCAATTTTGCAAAAATATCCGCGAATGTACATTTTAATGAAACAATCTAATTCTGACAATCACAATCCATATACAAGGAATGAGGTACCAGATTCAGGGTACTCAATGACGAACTGCAACCGTTATTGTATCAGATCGGCGTCAATGTATATCCTTCAATGGGGTAGGGAAGTGAAATGGCACCCATTGCAAGTGCTGTAATTGCACCCCCATTAAAAATTCATCATCCCGATTATTTTAACATTGGAAATGTTTATGGTTTCGTATAGGTATGTGGTATATGGGTACAAAGTTACAAGTTTCGTTCATGCAGAAAAAATGACGGTGTCGCATCAAGTGACGATTGTACCGTACTCGACTGTGATCGGTAGGTGAAGGAAAAGTCGCGTATACTGTCGATATAGTGCTCAATTGTTTTGTTCATTCCAATCTAAAATTCTCGCACATCTCCTTTGATAGTATTACAACGGTTATTGTTATTATTCAGAAGGGTGACGTTTGCGAGACGAGCCAGCTTGCAACAGAGTTATTTGTTTTTTACGTATGGCCATATATGTACATTTTGATTAATTTTGATAATCTCTATAACCACTACAATACTACTACAAAAACATTCTGCATGCTCACGACAAATGTATTTTCGTTGCCTGCATCGATGCAATAAAGTATCATTATTGAGTGAAATAAACGGTATCAATGACAGTGTTGAAGTCAGCATTCGTAACCTCTTCCTGTTCTACGCTTAGCAAAGCAAGACCGCTTAGTCCAGAGTGGTTCTCAACCGTTTTATAAATAAGGATCCCTTACAAGATTCTCTTGACCCTGGAGACCTCTAACGATATTTGTAATACATTTTTTAAGGTGTCTTTATTAGTGAACATCAAAGAAAAACTCAAATATAATTTTAAACTTGAAATATTCAACATAGAAGCTGCATGTATAGTAATTGCCGGGGGGGGGGGGGGGGGTTCAATGGTATAGTCAATATAGAACCATTCACTATTAGTCAATGATGAACATAAACAACAATAAAAGGACATCAAAACTTTAATGGAATTGTTGTTCTTGAAATTTTGAAATTAATAGGTCTACCCTTGGCTCAATTGAGTTCAAAAGTGCCGCCATAAAAGCAAGCGTTGAAAGTTGACGTCAGATTTGATTAGGTTCATAGTCGAAAATCCTAGTTCACTTGTTAACTCTTCACAAATATTTATTTATTATTACGTATACAAATTACACAGGGCTCAGGTATTACTACCTGAACCGAAACTTCCCCACACACGAGCAAGGCGATGCAAGCTTTATAGGGGAGTCGATGGTGCCCGTCTGTCCGTCCGTGAACATGATAACTGCCATATAGATGCCATAAGTAATATGCCTATTGAAAATGAGTCAAATCCAATCACCCCTTGGGGTCACGCCTCTGTCTCTGCCAAACGCTTGAAACTATTCGGTTCAAACCTTGCACAGTTAACATATATACCAAATGTAGCAAGCCAATTGAAAACACCGAGGTGTTGTGGCGCTTTTGAGATCCGCTTTAGGGGTTTATTTGTAATAAGTGGGTGACATGCACGCCCAAATAAAATATCAACGTAGGCGCAAAAACAGGTCAAACAAAAATACTTGTGTACTCGTACTCGTCACTGCAATTCGAGGGTACGTGACGCTAATAAGCCCCCCCAGGTATGATCCTTCTCTTGGAACGTCTTTTCCGTGTGAATCGCGGCTTAGCATCCACCGCCTTATACGGTCAAGAGGGGAATATCTCTGGCATCTTCCATGGGTCGCCTCTATGTTAGCGATCACCAATTAACTTGGAAGGCCTTTTCCTTATGAATCGCTGCTTAGCAATATATCATGTAGAGAACGACTTACTGCTATTATGGTATAAATAGAAACACATGCTAATATAGTTGTATATCATTGTTTAACGTTTGTTAGATCGTGGAAAAATAACATAACCTCTTAAGAAATTAAAGTTGGCATTCATGAAATTTGGAGTAATATAACGTCACTTTCGACGAAATGAATTGAGCTTTTAATTAAGATTGTGGAAAATTTGGGGCTACTTCCGCAATTTTTTTTATTGAAAACTTGATTTTAAGGTGCCCTCTATCCATTTCTATCAATTTCATGATCGTACCTGGGGGGCTTATTAGCGTCACGTAACCCAATATTTATTTATTATCCCTCTCTTGTTCTGGGCCCTCAACAGACTTGCGCCCAATTACAGAGTGACCCGCATAATGATTTTTAGAGGTGCCTCTGCAGGAGATCTTAAGTTGTTCTATACTACTCCGGTATTTACCTTACGAATTAGGAAAACTGCAGGAAAACCTAATTCGGAGTAGCCGACAGAATGCTCGAAACTTGTCTAAGGTAATTCCCATCTCTACCACAGATGAAAAATTCACCTCAACCCAGGTTCGAACACCTGACCTCCGAATTTATAGTCCAACGCTCTACCACTGAACCATAAAGCCGGATAATATTCATTTCCGTTGAAGTGAACTAGGGTCTTGGTTATAATATGCACTTGTGCCAGGGTCCAGTAAAGACCTGGGGAAAAGTTTCCTGTAATTCCTATATCTTCATCCGCGAACCTTGATCAGAATCCGTGTCTGTATTGAAAAACTCTATAATTACAGCTAATTAGCCTTCGGTTCAATACCACGTTCCGGGAATACACCGGAGAAGAGTTTATTTTGACGCTATTCAAGCGACAACTCGTGGCGGTGTCTCCAGAGTCCAGACCAATGAATAAAGAATACCAGGAAGGAGAATATCAACAATTTACGTGAGACCGCGATGGTTTTTGCAAATGGCGGACAGTAGTTTCCTGTTCCAGTGCCGTACCTAGCTTACAATTCTAGAAGGATACAATTATAAAGAATTTTACACGAAAACAATCTAAACCCCCATGTGAATACTCCGCCTATGACTTTTGTTTAACTAACCTCAAACTACATTCCGATAAAAAATTTGTAAATTTACATGTACTATATAAAAATAATATTGGTATCAATACTTACACATGAAATGTAATTCCCAAATTTTTATTTTTTTCCGTTTTGGAGCAACCACAAACACAACAACTAACCATTATTTTATGTCACTGCAAAAACCACAACAAAAATGAGTCATAAGTGGCATAATGTAATGCTCCTTCCTGGTATTCTTTATTCATTGGTCCAGACCCAGCACCGGCTCCGTTTCAACACGAAAGCATCAACAGTTGCATAACATATGACACTTGATTCAATTTTAATTAAACGTGTGATAATCCACCCTATGGTTAGGCAACACACTTTTACATCAAACAAAAAATATGATAAGCTCTGTATATAACCAATCGACCATTTTGCGCAGATGCCGAATACAAGGGAATTTTCGTAACGAAGCTAGGGGGAATGCAGAAGATAGCGACGAGGTCGACGGAAGGCATCACGCGATCCCGGTTTTTTTATTCTTGATTATTTTGGTGGTGGTGTTTTGAAGGTGTATTTACAGGTAGGAACAAATTTTATTCTTTCTTGTACTAGCTATTAATCATTGAATTTCTTGCCACAATTTGACATTATTTACATTTTGCTGATCTTGCATAAACTGCCGATACCCAATCATGACGTACTCCATGCTTTGTGTTTTGAGTACCGTTAGATGAATCGTGTTTGTTATACTGTACAGGTGATTATGCCATTATTTTGTTTTATTAAGTATTTATTTCTGTATTCAAGAGGAGTTGATTATCAGTGCGATGTTGCTCTGTTCGATTGAATCGTAACTATTCCGTGAGGGAAGTACCTAATACAGTTTGATTGTTCGCTGTATCTGTTACTTTCTGATTCGTGGCGCGCTGCAGTTCTTGCGCGTTAGCTATACGAAGGGGGGCTCTCTTATTTGATGTTTCGATGTTTGTGAGGGTGTGTGTGTGGTTCATTCTGTCTCCGTGGAGTAGGTACCTAATACAGTTCGATCTGTTGCCTACTCGTCTCGTACGGATTGCAGTTCTTAGCATCTTAGGAATGCGAGTGGGGGCCCTCTCATTAACATTTCCACTATTTAAAATATGTTCTGCTTGAGCGATAATGGATTTTCACATGAATACTTGCTATTGGCATTCTCACATGTATTTTTCGTGTTAAATAAAATTATGTTAACTGAAAGCTGAGGTAGAGCCACAACATTTAGATGTTTCTTATGTACAGGGTGGCCAACTAAGAATGCGAGGTACTGTATCTGAGAATCTATCCATCGGTAAAAAAATTTATTACTAAAACGGCCACGAGAAAAACCTGGAAAATATTTTTAAGTTTCTGAGACGATCTGGCAATCTGGAATCTAAAAAAGTGATGTTTCTGTAAATTCCGCTGTATTAACCTAACAAAAAAATGTCCGGTCTTTTTTTTTATTAAAATTAATGTGTCTCAACATCAAAGGTCATTGACATAGGAAAAATCAAGTATTAGCCATACATTTCTAAACTTAACCTAAGAGCTATACGCTAAATTTTGTCATAGATATTGATACTTTGGAGGAACTTGGTCGGTAGAGTTTAGAATTTCATTTAAGCTGTTCTTCAGTGTGTGGAAGCGTCGAGTATTTGCATGATGTTCGCAATCGATAAAAATATGTTTTATAGTCAGTAGATTGTTGCAGTGTTCACAGACGGGTGGAGGATCGGAGGTTAAGAGATGCTTGCGAGTCAATCTTGTGTGTCCGATTCGCAGTCTTCGAATGATAATTTTACTTTTTCTGGACATGGGGGCAGTTTTAAATGGCATTACTGTTGGATTGATCTCGTGAAGTTTGGAGTGAACACTGTTCCAGTGCGTCTGCCAGGTTTTGCGTGTGTGTCTCTTACAGAACGCTTTTAAGTCTGTCGAAAGTTGGATGTTTTTTTGGATCCTGTTCAGAGAAGCTTCCTTTGCGGAACGATCTGCTGCCTCATTTCCGGGAATACCAACATGTGAAGGTGTCCATACCAGAGTTATGGATACGCCCTGGGAAGAAAGATGTCTGGTGGAGTCGTGAGAAAATTAACCATTTCTGTCGGAATGTCGAAAAAAAAAGTGGCGATATGTGAAACTAACAAAACTTCAAATATTATAATATTTGTAGCCGAAGAATAACACTTTTCAATTAACCCGAGTTTGTTAAAATCGGCTCAGTCGTTTCGAAGATACAGAGTGTTCTTTACGGAAACCTTTGAATCCTCCCTCCCGCCACTTCATTTTTAGAGATACAGGAAAAATTGTCAAACAAAAAAGGTTCAGATTATTGTCGTCTTCAAAGACCGGACATTTTTTTTGTTAGGTTAATATAGCGGAATTCACAGAAAAATCACTTTTTTAGATTCCATATTGCAGTTACGCTCCCTAGCGGCCATTTCAGAAACTTAAAAATATTTTCCAGGTTTTTTTCGTGGCCTTTTTAGTAATAATTTTTTTTACCGCAAGCCTCTACGATGGACAGGTTCCCAGATGCATTACCTCGCATTCTTATTTGGCCACCCTGTACATGCCATTTATTATTTTACGAGTTGTGTTATCTCAATTGATCGTACAGGTATTTTGATGTGTTTTTGTACTGAATTGATTTCTCATGTTTTCCACTGCATTAATGATGTCTTGTGTATTTTGTTATTATGAACTTGTTTAATTGCATTTGATTTGATTATCTGATTTTTATCATACAATTTGAGATGTTTTATTTATGTGCGTTTTTTCTTGCATTTTATTGCTGTAGGTGATTTATTTCATGTATTTGTGTGGCCTATGCCGGGGTTTTTGTCCCGTAGAAGGTTTCCCTGGCATGAGCTTGTTGTGTGTGTAATATATTTGTATATTTGTTCTTTTCATTTCTTACGCACAAAAGTTCTGTCTTTCATTTAATTCCCTTCCCGATTATATCTCACGTCCCAACACATAAAGAAACGATTACACAACGTAGGAGTTCATTCGTGCCATCCATATCGAGCCGACTGCCATCCAAATTCAAAAGTGCCGCGAAACGTCTATCGTTTCGACTTGAAAGGTAGGTGGCTCTGCTTGTAGTTTTTTCCAAGGGTTGCCAACGGTAAGTATAGGGTAAGTCAACGTTTACAGTGTCGGCTTGATAGACACCTAGGAACATTACAAGTCTTAAATTATTGGGAATTTCGATCTCTGGCCGACCAACTGGAGCTACACGACGGCACACCCCTGGTAGGATACAACTACGAGAACAAATTATTATTAATCTTCAAATTTATGTGTCCTCGCAATTTCCCCGCTCATTGCATCTCAACGTTCAAACAACCGCGGAGAACTCGAGACTGTTCATCAAAATCCCCAATGCCAATACAAAAATACAAATTACAAAGTCCTTTACGTTAAATAAGAGATTACTTACTATAATTTAATGCTTCCAACCTAGAGCCAATAGAACAAACGACAATAGTTTTATTGATAGAGGGATGTAAATGACTTAAAAATCGCGCGTTACAAAAACTGTTCGTCGTATAAAAATAACTTTCTAATTTACAATTGCGTGTTTCAGCGACAATTTCTATGAGCGATGGCATCCACTGCCAGGTACGAAATCGTGAAATAGCCAATAAAAATGTGTCTGTATAACGTTTTATCATCACGTATATACTTATAAACACGACTCGTAAAAAGAATTTCAACCCAAAATTGGACTGAAGGACGATATACTCAGCAGCCCGGATCCACCTACCCTTTCAACTGATGCTTCGCTTTCATGAGGAATTCGTACTGCCCTGACAGGTTATACAATAAAAATAAAGTTCACGATTGCTAATATCTGATTGTGAAACGAACGGCACAATGGAATTACTGGACTAAAGATTCTCTTTGAAATTTTAGGGACGTTTTTAATACAGAGATTGTATCTAAGTTTTTTTGCGAAGCCCTTTTTGATGCAATGGCTAGCTTTTCACACGTTATATTTATAAATTGCTTTCACCTACACAAGAAGAGGTATAAAATTGCTATATAAAGTTCTTAAAATCGTTAATGGAGATTTGGGATTACGCACTGAGAGCGTACGACGTAATCTGAATAAAGTTATACATAAAGTTGACCCAAGTTTTGTGACGTTGCGTCTAGGCTTTTGAATGCGCTGCTATCAAATTTAAGGATCTGACAGGCCAAGGGTCAGACCTTTGTACGTTTTGTCCTTTCTAATTTTTCTATACGTAATTCTTTTTTTACTCAACTGCATTGTCCAATTCACCCCCGCTTTGTCTAAATTGTTTCGTAGCCCGAAGCGTAATAATGCAGGATGCGGTACGTAGATTTTTATGAAATATACTGTCGAAACGATGGGTGGTATAATCTGCAATCGGAACTATGGAATTATTGCGGTTTTGTGGTCGTTTCTATTGTACTACAACTATCGTTTGCGAGGGTGGTCTACATCTACAACTTAAAATTGTCACGATTAGGCCATTTACCTATTTGTAGTTGTGAGTGTGCTTATGTCAAACACAAATGCGGGGATTAGAGAATTTGTGACCCATTGTTACACTTGCAGCTAAGACGAACGATAGCTTTCAATTTTCTTACTTCATTAAGCGGAAATAAGATCACACTTTTGAATTTGAATAACAATTACGTGAATGGTCGATATTGGTGGAATAAAGCAGGAAGACCGATGTGTGCCCAGCTGCACGTTTAATACACCATCGTGACCGCAGGACATACGCATTGGATTAAAATTTTCTACTCTACAAAGGAATTTTGCTCTAAAGAAATTTTGCCATCGTAAGCCCACAGTTAAAAAACTGCTATAAAGTACACATTCACATTTTAAAATCATGTCGTGAGCAATTGCCGATCGGTAATCTACCCCTAATTACCCGTAAGCTTAGGGCCGAAACATTTATAACAATAACATCATTATGTTCGTTAAGTTCAACCGACTCAATAATTTATATTAAAGGAGCATAAGTGACCGCTAGGATAACAGAGATTCGGAATTCGAATCAAAAGCTCTCTTTTCAGTTGTCAATCACAGAATTCATATGGACGTATATGTAGAGGAACATTAAACTGTATTAGTAGTTCGCTGTTTTATAGGCGATCCGCGTTCCGGTTTTATTTTTACTTTCTATTCATATTATAATAAAAACGAAATTTTTAGCGAGTTTGTGTATACTATAAATGCAAAACATAGAGTAATATGACTTTTTTTCATATGTGCCCGTTTCTACAAAATATAAACAATTTCGAGTTTATTATTGTTCTAATTACATACAAATAGGTTGTGTAAACGAAACCAGGTTCACCCTTGCAGTTTTGGTACAAGTAGTACCTATTAAACTTTTACGGGTGACGAAATGGTATTTTCCTGTAACTTACCGGAATTTTGAATGTGTTTTGGATAGTAGAGGGTGGCTCACCGTTGAGATCTCCGTAACGGTGAGAGAAGTCACCTTGGGCGAGAGACACAGTGTAGGTTAAATGGGGGTAAAGTTGCAAACCGTCCAAAATGAAAACGAAATTTGACATTTTCAGTTTTTCGGTGATATCTCAGTAATTTTCAAAAATTTTTTTTAAATTTCTTTTACTTTCTCAAAGAATTAAAAATTTGATACTTTCGGTTGAGTTGATCGACTGCAGATAGTAAATAAGAATTTAAGCTAAAATGCTTAAATAATCCAAATTCCACTTTATTTGGCATTTTTCTTACTTAAAGGTTAACGGTTACGATAGATACTAAACATAATGTCCTTCTAAAATAACTCTGTTTAACCCTCAATCACAATACGAATGGCGTATTTGTACTAACACACAAACACCTTTATAGATAACAAAATTGAACTCATTTATAGGAATATTTTCATTTAAACTGACTAAATTAAATTCAACGGAAAGAAAAACCAAAACGCCTTCTTAAAGAGTCCAAACATACGAATTCTATATTTTATGCGGCTCCAAATCCGCCAATTTTTTATAGAAATCGATTCCTTTAAGGACTTTCTGATTACCTACTCTCAATAAAATTTAAAGTCATTTCTTAAAGAGAACTGATCGTTATTATTATACAAATCAAATAATTACTTTACCTTAATCGTTTTCTGGACTCAATAGTAGTCCTGTGGTACAAATGGATGCGGAACTTCTTGAAGGGATGGCGCCTTAAAGCTGGATATTATACAGCGTGTTACATGACCGCATGTAAAAAAATTGGGTGATAGAGAGGATCAAGACAATCACTTTTTTCCAAATAAACCGAGGGTCCAACGTGTTTCGTTTGGGGGCCACCCCCAAAGAAGTGGTGAAATTTAGATATCTTCTTTCACGAAATTTGGTATCTGGGGATTTTTGAACATGAAAATGACGAATCTGGATTTAGTTTTTGAAAATTCGAAAAAAAAGTTCCATTTCCACTGCAATTCTTGGTCGGACAACGAAAATTGAGAGAATTCCACGAAATTTGTTGTGTACATACTTGATGAGTTAAGGAACAAAATTATCAAACAGTTTATTTAAAAATAACTTTTCAAACAAAAGTTATACTTATTTGACGATTTAGCCTTCGGGTTACAGTGTCCTCCGCCTACTAGTGAGTTATCTAATTTTGCATGTAGTTAATTGAAAATATCGTGGTAGGAATTTTGGAAAAAAATTTTCAAAATTGGATAGAGCATACCCGAATATCTATTCAAAGACGTGCCACCCATCTTTGTAACTCTTATGGTTGCTGAGAGAAACATTAAAGAAGAATTTCAAATTTCACCACTTCTTTAGGGGTGGCTCCCAAACGAAACACGTTGGACGCTCGGTTTACTTGGAAAAAGTGCTTGTCACTGCATACTCGAGGAATACCTCAATTAATATCATTTTATATATGTTGATTGAGATATGTATTGATTTATATACTCATGTGAATTTTATTTATTTATTTATTTATTTATTTATTTATTTATTTATTTATTTATTTATTTATTTATTTATTTATTTATTTATTTATTTATTTATTTATTTATTTATTTATATTTATTTATTTATTTATTTATTTATTTATTTATTTATTTATTTATTTATTTATTTATTTATTTATTTATTTATTTACTTATTTACTTATTTATTTATTTATTTATTTATTGAACAACAGTTCAACAGTTTTGCTTACTTTCGATACACTCTATGGTTG
The DNA here is from genome assembly GCF_008802855.1 of Photinus pyralis. Classification (NCBI taxonomy): domain Eukaryota; kingdom Metazoa; phylum Arthropoda; class Insecta; order Coleoptera; family Lampyridae; genus Photinus; species Photinus pyralis. Next base: position 36,350,350 of record NW_022170738.1, on the reverse strand, counting down.
AGTCAAACAGGGAACCAGAACATTATTTTAGAATCTCAGGCTTGCAGTAGGTCTCGGAAGCTTGTCAAGAGGGATACTTAGGAAACAAGCCACAAACCGTCAACTGGACGACTAGAACAGACCTGTTTCGTTATTTGATGCTAGTATTAAAGTATTCATAACGACGTGCTTTATATATTTCTATCTCTTTTTCGTGTACGTACTACCTGCGTTTAAGATTTCGTAACGTGTTAGTTCACAGCACTCACTACCTACCTAGGTCATAAATAAAGCGCTAATTCAAAACCCAGAATCATAGCTTACCATTTTTCCTATTATTTTAAGTATTTATGATTAACTTGACCCCAGAGAAACTTCGTACCGCCTTTGGGAAATTTCGTTTTTTTATATGGAACATAGGTACGCTGGATTTCGGCAGGACCTCATATACTCGACGAATTATACAGGGTGGGCCATTAGTGTGTGGGTGGAAGATTGCGGGTTTATTAACGAATATATTTAAAATTCATTGTCGGGGCATGTTGAAGGACCCTTAAGGCTACAACCTAAAAATATTTTCAACGACATTGTGATTTATTATCTACTTGAGAAATCAAGTTACCTTTGATTGAAATTTTGAAAATTGACGGAATGATTTCTTTTAACAAAAAAGAAGTTGAACTACTAAAATTGACCAAGGAATTAAAATATGTAATAATATACAGGGAGTTCTGTTTAAAAAATGTCATTTTGACATAAATCACCCTGTATAACAATTGCAATTTCGTTTAAAATATTTTTAGGTTGTAGACTTAAGGGTCCTTCAACATGCTCCGACAATGAATTTGAAATATGGGCGTTAATAAACCCACAATCTTCCACCCACACACTAATGGCCCACCCTGTATAATCACTTAGCGGTATGAAATATACTTTACGACCTATTCTCATACCTAGCGAGTATACAAAAAAATTTCATAAAAATTGATTGAGCCGTTTCGGAGTGCGACCACGAACAAGATTTTTATACAGGGTCCTGCAACAGTGTGTCGGTTTTTCCTAGCGCGTACCTGGTAAAAATATCAAAAAACCTTTTATGCAAATGTCAACCATAGATGGTTGCGCATGTACAGAAATTATGTTTTAATGTACAGGGTGTCTCATTTTTACGATGTCAATACACAAGGGATTTTTTAAATAGCACACCCTGTACATTTTTAGCTGACTAGTCCATGTTGTTCGAAATTCGCCTTTTTAATTAATCTTATTTTACTACGAAATAGGAAGTACACTTGCAACAAATAATTTATTTGTAACATTTGCTTACTTTCCGGCATTCTTTTGTTTTTATTATTTTTTTTGTTTATTATCATGTAATTGATTAATGTGTAACTATTTTTATGAAAAATATTGAATAACCTAAAAACTACGGGCAGGACACCCCTTATAAAAATTAAAGAGCACACAAAAAACTATCGAATAGAGAAATAAAATAGTGGTAGTTCTATTTGAAAAAAAAATAATGACTATGAAATTTGAAAACTTTACTATTTTTGTGAACACCCTGTATCACTAAATCCAACTTTCCCATTACCAAAGTGTTTCCTTTTATTCAGATTGTTCAAATTAACATTATTGTATTGTATTGTATGTATTAACTTTAAAATCAAGATCGCTACGATTTGTCAAAGTGGGGCTTGCTTATGAGCAATTGTACGGAAAAAAATTAATAATTTGGTATCATTGACGAAAAACCAAAAAGTTAATAGGTTTTCGTGCAGAGGTTAAAAAATGCCATCGAAACAACTAAAAATATACAGGGTGGTCCATTAAAAAATCAGTCTATTGACACCGTAAAAAATGGGACACCCTGTACATTAAAAAAAAATTCTGTACATGCGCAACCATCTATGGTTGACATTCGTATAAGAGGCTTTTTTGATATTTTTTACCAGGTATGAGCTTGGAAAGATTGACGCACTCTGTGCGTATAATGACGAAAATTAGAATAGTTTGGAAGTGATAAGTATTTACAAATGTCAAAACTGTCAACAGAGGTCGTTTTGGGTTTTGCCATATTTTCATTTCGAAATTCACGGAAGTCGTAGAAAAAGTATGCTACGTAATTCGGTTGTAATTTTGCGTATTACAGGTTAGTAGAATTGGCGCAATTTTTCTACTCACCTATAATACGCACTATTACAACCTAATGACGTAATACACTATTTTGCCTTTATTAGTTGGCATAAGTAAAGGTTTAGCCATAGTATAATACAATATTATGGTTTAGCTAACGCTCCTATATCAACCCATGTGGGTAACCCAACATCGAACCCAGTAGGCCAAACTCATTAGTCGTCCCAAACATTCTCAGTAGGGAATCTTTTTATGAAGACAGAATTTTAATACCAATTTGTCGAATAACTCAATTCATTAGGGCATACTTGGCAAAAATAGCGCAAAATTACAAAATAATAGCATATTCAGAAATTTCGACATTGGCACTCTAATTAATCACGGACCTAAAACAGTGCGTTTAACTTCCTCTCAGGTCAAATCAATTGCATAGCAACATTTATATTGTACGGTACCTACGTATAAATTAAATATAATATCAACGGCCCAAATAGTGCACACTATACAGATAAATAGTAAAAGCTCTCGTAGTTGATTTCGGATATAGTATCGTTAATCGAGCGGTAGCTGAAAAATAAAAAAGGTTTTGAAAATCGCTTTATTTAATTACGTTCTCATTGATTAATACGCCAAGTGCAAAGGTGAAATTAGAAAGTATTCAAAACTGTGGTCACCAGCGATATCAATCTAATAAATAAATTCTCCTACACCAATAACTGACGCAACCCTAGGGCTATCGCTTGATCCCCATTTCGTTTGTAGGGTCACGTTTCTCTCATGTCCGTCGGACTATATATTACGTCCTATCATTATGTCCTGGCATTTTGTTATTTCTTTATTAGTAAACTCGCTTAAGTACTAGGTTTTTTTTTTGGGAAATTTATTAGTAGTCGAAATATAAAATACTAAGTAGCTTCGTGTCTCACGCTTGACGTATAATGTCATCACGTGTTGACATGTCACGACCGAAAGTCAAGACTTCTTCGGTTATCAGGGCGGTTGACATCAAACCGCGACTAAGCGGTGTCCGACTTCTACCCGCCCCCGCGTTGACCAGATCTAGGCGTATTTTAATTTTGTTAATCGAATCGTGTATCTGCAAATCAAATAAATTTCAAATGAAGAGTTCACTTGCATAACACATGTGTGTCTTTTACCTTTACGGACGATGGGAATCGTGAGTGCATGTATCAGATTTAAAATATTGAGCCTATTTTCTTTTATTCGACTTTAAATGTAGGACACCTATGCGTACATGCTTGCATTTAAAAACGAGCACGAGATCGATTGACTTCATAAATTCTAGTGATACACACGTTTGAACTTTTGACGGCTCAATTAAACAAACCATTTCAAAAATAGCCACATTTCTTATTGTTTGTTGGCACTAGTAGTATTTTTGTTCAATGTCTGCATATCTAAGTATACGACAGATGGTGTGATTCGCGCTTGTGTAGTTAGCGTAGTCAATATTCCATTAGTCCCCATGATACCAAAAAGGGCACAGGTAGTTCCTGGAATTTAGTAGGTACCATTTCAACAGAGAATAGCCGACAATGATTGGGACAATATAAGGCGTCTAGTTCAGCATTTTGTGCCTTTTAAAAATTATGAAGTTAGTAGGACATTTAAAAAACACGATAATTAGAGAAAGAAGTATTTTGCTGACAAACACATTTCAGCATAAATCCGGCACAAAATAATGCGTATTCTCCCGGGGTTTGTGCCGCTCATACAATGCTAACTTGAGGTGCTTATTAAGAAGAAAGATTTACGAAGATAACGTTTAGTGTAAATATAGGTACTGGAACAAGACAATCGGGAGGGAGTTCACTATTTCAATTAGGCGTACATTGCGACTACAATATACTTATTCGGGATTATTATGCTATTATGCTAAATTATCTTTATATATAAAAATTCTTGTGCACATGTGTTTGTGACTAAACAACTACACGAATTTTGATGGTTTTCTTTGTATTTCTGGTCCCCGTAAGGTTTAAATTCACAATTGGGCCCTATCGGATTATAGGACATGTTTTAACTTTTTTCCTTGATGTCGCACTCTGCTATTTAGCGTACCGATAAAATATTATACAACAAAAGTTAATTTAAATGCTTTAAAGTTTAAAAGATTAACATTTTAAACATTTTATTCATTCAACTTGTAAGTGGCTGCGATACAATTGCTGCTCCATTCAGTCTAGGCAAATATAAATTGTGTAATATTTTGCCAAAAGAGTGAAATAGAACAAATTTAATTTATCCCGGCTATACCACCCACCAAAAGATGCCATCAAGCATCACGCATCAGGAACATAGTTGCAAGTGCGGACTTGGTTTGGGCAGGAAAAAAATCCAATGGATGGGACTGGAAGAAGGATGCTGTCTTGTTACTAACTCCAGTACTACTGTTGAAGGAATCTGGGTCTCAGGTCTTGCTGAATTCATATCCTGCCAATGCAAACCAGTTGTCAGATAAACTCCTGACTTTATTTTCCAACTACTTTTAGTATACTGCTCGTAATCTCATCAAGACACGGCTTTTTAGTAGACATTTTCTACTCTGATGCTCACTTTTCGAGAAAAATGCAAATTTAGAAAAATAAAATAATAAATAGCTTAACTTTTCAATTCAACACTTCTCAAAAACTAAGAAACTTGCAAAAAAACTGTAATGAAATTTTTTGTACATTTTTTAAAACCATTTAGTGTATGCAAAAAAATTTTTCAAGCCGTTATGGCTCTTAAACTTTTGGCACCCTCAACAACCATGAAGATTGCTACGGATCAAAACCAAATTAGAACGTTTTCGATTCCCCATACCAGCCCTTATGCACCCCAAATTTCATCCCAATCGGTTCAGGCGTTTTTTAATTATCGTGTTCACAAAAAACGAACGAAATACACCTGCCACTTTACCGACCGCACCGTCACTTTACCGGCTGCATCTGTGACATTGATAAATGTCTATAATGACTCCTGTCATCATTGACAGATTGGCATTAATCAAAAGTTCGATATGAAAATTGAAATTTTATATTAAAATACGATTTCGGGTGAAATTTAATACAAAACTCGTCAGTAAAATGACATTACCATTAAACACAGTTCGTATGTAGTCGGAAAGTAAAAAGGTTGCTCTGGGTAGTGCATCTGCAATATGTAACTGGACCAGCTCATGGTCGACTGCCACTTACCGGTGACCTTCGAAAGTAGGTTAGGGTGAAACTCAAAGGACACTTCTCATGAAGCCTCATTTTTGTGGTATCATATTTCATTTTCAAGGCCAAGGGAAGTAGATCAAAGTGGGGCTTGAAGGTCACTCGCTTTCTGGATGTGGTGTTTAAAAGTAGGCCAAGGTGAAGTTCAAATGTCGTTCGGAACCTCGCGGTAACCTTGTAGTTGCAGTAGGTGAAACTCAGAAGTGCGTTCGGTGATTCACTCCTAAACATTTCCTCCTCTCCTTATTTCTTTTATGTCTGGCGGAAAGTAGGTCAAGGCACTATTCGGGTGTTCATTCCAAGTGTCAGGTGGAAAGTAGATCAAGACAACGTTTCTGCGTTCACATCGGAAAATGGGTTTAATATTTGCCCTTCCAATAATGACCTTCGGCTGCAGGTGCCCATGCTGCTGCTGGTTACTGATTGACTCCCCCACTCTCTACCTTCTTTTCACTTGCTGTCTATTTGCTTTCTACCCACCCCCTACCCGCTTTCTACCTTCTCTTTATGTGCTCTCTACGTACCCTCTACCTGCTCTCTACCCCCTGTCTATGTACTCTCTACCTTATCATGTGTTTTCTGCCTGCTCTCTCTCTGCTCTACTCGCTCTCTACCCGTTGTAAGCACGACGTGCTTCCTGCCTTCTCTCTACCGATTCTCTACCCGCGCTGTAACCTGCTACCTTCTCTACACGCGCTCTATACCCGTTTTCTACCAACTACCGCCCTACTTTCTGAGGATACTACTCGCAAGTCACAAGGGGCGATTGGAATGTCTAGAACAAATATATCCATTGATGACAAGGTTGGTGATATCAAAACTTTAAAAGCGAATATCTCGAAAACGGTTTGTCGGAGCAAAGTACTCTCCAAGACAAAATGACTCGACCGCATGAGGCAACTAGAACGTCACGACGAGACATATCCACTGGTGATGTCTAAGCTTTAAGTGCAAATATCTGCAAAATTCAGTGTCGGAGGATTTTGAATGAATGTCGGGCGGCTTTTAAATGTTTATGTGTAAAGAGCCTCCGCCCCATTAATCACCTACCAAGAAAGTCAACAACGATATCATGCTACCTTATAACCCAACCATTTAGGCATAATACTAAGCTATTTCGGTTAAAAAAAAATGCGGTTTATCTGCACAAGAGTTATGCATAATTTATAATTGTTTTGTATCTTTTCAAATAACATCAGAAGGAAATTAAAACAGAATGGGCAAATTTCGGTTTTTCTGGCATATATTCGGAAGTAATCGGAATTATCTGGTTTTCTTCACAGCATGATAATTACTCCTTAATTGCGCAACTTTTGTCTAATTTGACCATCTTCGTATCTTCTATGGTTTCTAAGATCCCCATTATAAACATCCTTATCTTAGACACAGTGTATATAAAATGTTATTCTGTTTATCTGTCAGCCTTATATTCGAAAAACTCCCTTTTTCATTTGTGGAGCAAACAGAAAGCGCCTTGTAAAAATCGTGAGAGTGCTGATGGTGGTGGCGAATGCTTAAAATGCAAATAGGTACCTCGAAATCAGTGTTGGAAGAAGGAATGTGAACTAGAAGAATCCATCGGTGGGACAGTGCAGTGAGTCTTACGGGTTCTTGAAGACTCACAAGGCTTTTTAAATGCTCGTCCCGTAAAAAGAAGGCAAGACTCCAAAACTTTCTGCAAAGAGAAGACTTTTTGGAAATTTTTGAGCCTCTTAAGATCTACTTGCTATTCGTAAACACTGAATGCCTGATAAAAGCTTTCAAAGGCTATTTAAGGCGCATCTATTACACACTGTGCGCTAAGGGTCTTTAAAGTCTTTAACCCGGCTAAAGGGAATCTGATTGGTGAACGTTAACAAAATGATAACGAGGTGGGATCGGAAGGGATAGCAGGGAAGAATGTTTTAAATAGGCGTAGCACAGGTTAACGGGACTTTCTGGTGATAGACAGTCGGTCTTGGTGGTTGTTTGTACAAGAAAGTTTAGATGGTGTTCTAGGAGATTTTAATTCGTCGATATAAAAGTGAATGTTCTGTTTCGAGTTATGCTCAAGAGTTGTTGCGAGTATTGGTTTCCGTTATCAAAAAGATAATTCAAGAAAAGGTTTAATGAAGTTGCTCAATATTGCACTGTCAAGAGTGCACTTTTTAGAGGCGCATATGTAATCTAAGACTGAACGCCAATCCCAATGTCTCTTTTTGGGTGAAACGTGGGTATTTAAAAATGGAACAATATGTAAATCAGTGCAAAAAGCGCGATCAAAATTAAACCCGAGGATGCAGGTAAAGCATCTTGCATTTTTGGTTTGTTTCTTTAAATTCCATGCAACAGGGATTATTTGTAGTAATACAGTTTCGAGACTAAAAATTCTTATTTCAGAAATAAATCTTCAAAACGGAATGCTGCTGATGGGTTGGCATTAGAAAATGGACATGCGGTACTATGGTTGCCTCCCTACCATTGCGTTTTCAATCCCACCAATCTCTGAATTCGGCATTTGAGTGCAGCATATATAATCATCAATAAAATTACGTTGATATTTCTGGATGAGTTTATTGTGGTCTATGGTAATCACCGTCAGCTGTATGCTGTCAGGTACATCAAGCTGGCGTGTATCGGAGCTGCGTTGTAATGGGTAGGATACCCATTACATCAACGACTGATATTGATACGCAAAGTAGTATTAAAACCTTGTTCGTTAAAATTTCATCTACTTTCTTATACCATGCTCTCGAGGACTGTTTCAGCCCGTAAATGGCTTTATTTAATTTTAGAACTTTACCTTCTTGTCCCTTAACCTCAAAACCCTCTGGTTGATACATATAAACATTCTCTTCTAAATCTCCATTTAAGAAAGCAGTTGTCACATCCAAGTGACTAACATTTAAATTTAACTGAACACTTAAACCTAACAAAAGTCTTAAAGTCGAGTACCTTACAACCGGTGAGTAGATTTCGTTGTAGTCCACACCTTGTTTTTGTTCAAATCCTTTTGCAACTAGTCTGGCACGATAGCGCACTTTGTGAAGAACGTCCTTTTTCTTTTTGAACACCCACTTGCGCTTCACAATTGTACCTTCTGTCGGTTTCTCCACCAGTTCCCACGCCTCATTTTCTTCGAAACTACCTATTTCTTCTTTCATAGCTTTCCTCCATCTTTCTGCATCTGCTAATGATAGAGCTTCACTCACAGAAGTAGGATCGCACGAGGGAGTTTCATTGCACATATAAACAAAATCATCATTTCGTTTTGGTTTGGGTACACGAGTCGATCTTCTCAACATCGGTTCCTGAACATGCTCATCCATGTCCCCACCCAAAGACTCCTCCACTGAATCCATGTCTTCCTCCACTGAATCCATGTCTTCTTGTGGAATTTCTTCATTGACAGGGACATCAACGTAATCATCAGCCTTTTCAATAATTATGACATCACGACTGACTGTTACTTGATTTGACTCGTAATCATATACTCGAACACCTTTGATATTATCTGCGTAACCAATGAAAATTTTCTTTTCTGACTTCCTATCCCACTTCTGACGTCTTTCTTTGGGAACATGTACCATACATGGGCTTCCAAATATTTTTAGATTACTCACGTCTGGTTTCTTCCCCGTCCACATCTCGTAAGGGGTTTTGTCAGATAAAGCTGCTGCAATCGATCTGTTGCGTAAGTAAACAGAATGATGTACCGCTTCTGCCCAAAATTTCTTGGTTAGATCTGCATCAAATAACAGACAACGCGCTCTTTCGACAACAGTTCTGTTGGCTCGTTCACTAATGCCGTTCTGCTGAGGTGTATATGGGGTAGTCTTCTGATGAATGATCCCACAATTTTTTAGAAAATCTTCAAAATTTTTGCCGCAAAACTCGCCGCCTCCATCCGATCTTAGAATCTTGATTTTCCTATTTGTCTGGTTTTCCACCATGCTTTTGAACTCCTTAAACGCATCCAGGGCTTGATCCTTCGTTTTCAGGAAGTAAACAAAAGACATTCGAGAAAAATCATCTTCAAATAGAATGAAGTATCTTGAGCCACCAATGGAGTTTTGTTCCATAGGTCCACATAAATCTGTATGAACAATTTCTAACAACTCTCGAGTCTGGGAGGAACTATGCGGAAACTTTTGCCTTTGTTGTTTACCTTCACAGCAGACAGTGCATTTTGACGAATCACCTTTCCCTTTCTGCTCAAAACCAACGATTGCTCCTTTTCTCATTTTGTTTAAATCTGGCTGATTTAAGTGACCAAAACGACGATGCCAAGTGTTTGAGCTGGCCGCCATCAATGAGCAACATTTTTCATCCTTCCCAATATTAAGTTTATAGACATTATTTACCAAATTAGCCGTACCAATCAATTGATCACATTGATTAAAAATCTTACAGCAATCTACGTCAAAAACAACCATATTCCCTTGGTTAATAATTTGAGAAACAGAAAGCAAATTTGTAGATAATTCTGGGACATAATGAACATTCTTAACATCAATAGAAATTAATTGCCCATTGACTGAAGTTTCTATGTTTAAGTCGCCTACACATTCGACCTTGATCTTTTGTTTGTTCGCAACAACAATTTCATTCAAATCATTTGCAACTCTAACATTTTTCAACCAATCTTTTCTTGCTGTCAGATGAATGCTTGCACCAGAATCAACGTAAAAATCATTTGCTTTAAAATTTCCACCGAGAAAAACTGTATTAAATGCCCCATGAGTAGCTGAAGCTGCAGACTCATTCCCCTTTTTTAAATCAGGACATTTATTTTTATAATGGCCAGGCTTTTTGCAATGATAACATTTTATCTCTTTCTTAATATTTTTATTCTTGGCTTTTTTATCTTGCCATTGACTGACAAATGCATTACCGGTTTTAGCTTCTCCTTCCATGTCTAGAAGCTTCGACTTAATTGAATCGGTGGTGATAGAAATTCCAGAGTGTTCGATGGCCATAATCATGGGAGAAAATTTCTCGGGTAACCCTGCCAATAGCAAAGACCCAACCCACTCATCGTCAATGTTAAAGCCCGTACCTCGTAATCTCTGGCCTGTTTCAATTACATGCGTTACATAGGAATGCATCGAGTCGTGGTTTTCCAATCTTGACGAAATTAACGTGCGAAGCAAGGAAATCTTCCGTACAAAACCAGTATCAGCAAACATGGCTTTCAATTTGTCCCATAGCTCCTTTGCTGTCGTAGCCCCTTTTACATGCACATACAGAGAGGTATCGAGGGTTAATACTAACTTGGCTTTTGCTTTGGCGTCCTTATCAGCGTCCTCCTTGGTACCTTTGATGCACTTTTGCAGTCCTTCCAATACAAGGAAATTCTCGACGGCAAATGTCCATTCATCAAAATTTTCACGACCTTTCAGGCGAGGCACGTTCGCGATATAACTGTTAGCCATCATTATAAAACCGTACTTTAACACTACTCCACTTCAATAAATGCACATTATCTGATAACAACGTGTTTTTCGCGCAATCTGGGCTCATAACCTATTAAAACCTTTTACATTATCGCCTTAAAGGGATTATAAAAGACACGAAGGTATCCATTTTATTTATTGTCAAGAAGTACAGTACCATAGAGTACATAAACGTGTAAAACATAAATTATTTTCATGTAACAAAACAGATGGCGCTTACGGTACTAAATAGAAACTATTTGGAGATGCATCAACATTTTAACAAGTAGTACTGTCTGTATGACTGGCTACATACGTATTCTATTCTATTGATTGCATGATGCTATGTAAACATACTTAGTGATGACGTCATACTATACCAATGACGTGCGCGCAAATTAAGAAAATCTTACTGTATCATACTTAAAATGAATTCGAAAATCATCGCAAACCACAACAAAGGTTTTTTCGAGCACTTTTAGAACACAAATGGGAGAAGTGATGTTATTGATAGAATTTCGCTCCACAAAGTTCGGGAAAGTGCTATCGTATCTTTCGCAAAATGTTGTAAATGATTCATCATAGCACATTTGATATTAGACACATTAACCCTGTTGGTGGCCAATATTACTAAATGAAGGAACAATAATTTTATAATTAACTTCTTTATAAGTCGGAGAAAAGATCGGGTCGACGTTTACTCATTGTCAGAACATCAGTAAGGGAGTTAACGCGGTATTTCTAAAATTGGGAGGTTTTACGTATGAGACTTACTCCAATTACACCACCCTCAAATATTTTCTTACATAATATTCTTTTGCGTTCACATTGAACTGCATATCGAATAAAAATTTGTAATTCATTTTTGGTTAGGGACAATTCTAAAGTTAGACCCCTAAATTCTATAACGGTCCAGACACTCTTAAATGAAGTGATGCATACTAAGAGGGCTAGATGAAAATAGCACTTCAAAGATGCATTTATTTTAGATAATCTGAAGAGGACGATCATAATTTATTAACATCGCGGTCCGATTTTAAGGACACGCTTTGGCCATATACGTCTGAAAAAGGGGATCACGAGATAGAAAAGACATTCAACACTTTATAATCTAAAATTATGAAACCCTCAAGACGGGGTGCAACATTAAATTAAGAAACCCGGCTGCTGACCAAGGGGGTGTATCGGACAGGTTGCAAGCGGCGAAAATGCAGGACATTATTTCACTTTGATGAGGGTCTAGAATTAATGTCCGTGGTCGAAATTCTTTATAGCGAAATGCGATTGCGAACCTTAAGCACTGGGTAATAAGAAAAAAAATGTTCAATAGCACTACGACTAAATTATTGTAGTATAATACAGTGATGCGAACCCCGCGCATTTAATCTTGCTTGAAATACAAAGACAGGTGGTTTTCAGGTACCGGACATGCTTGTCTCCGCACAACTTTTTTTTGTATAAGGGAAAAAAATGTGTGCCACCCTTCTGAAAGTTTGTTCGATATTAGTGTGACCTCTGGCTATTTGCGTGTAAAAGGGTCTCCACGAGTTCTACGGTGCTACCTAGTACCATGAGATGATAGGGGTGGTTGCCACAGTTAGCCCGTGTCAACCGCTGTTGGGCACGTGACCTTTGGCTATTTGCGTGTGTGGACTTAGGGGGTCATTCGTACCAAGCACTGCAACAATCAATGTACGGATAACAATTTGTTGCCCTGGAAATGGCCCCGTTTTCACGATAACAGAAATATATCCAATATTCTAAAATAACGGGAAATTATGAGAGATATTTCGTGGAAACTATTTCTGCACTATTTTCTATTAGGAGCGTATGGATTACAAAGGGTTAGCGAACTGTACAAAACAATTTATCGATTAAAGTTCAAGCGTTGTAATTTTACTTGCAACAATTTGGTCAAATACTTGCATTTATCATATACCTATACTGTATCGAAGTATACCTAGTTCGATTATCTACTAGGAAAACAGAACTGCAAAAGTTTTTGAGACACCAGATAATTCATATAAAGAATCGTGAGACCTTATAATTTAAAAAGGTGCCTAATTTTATTTCAAACTTTTGAATTAATTAATAACAACAGAATTATGAAATTTACATTCATATTGTATGCTTATTATTCTTATACAGGGTGTCGACCCCTCAGATTATAATTTCTGTAACCCATAAAAGATGGCTTATCAAATTTGAGTTTTTATAAATGTAATACTAAATATTTTATTGCAGATTTGGAATGTATTTGAACAGCACTTATTTTTATATGTTTATGTTTTACCCTTATCTTTAAGGCATTCCTCAAATTTGGACAGCTTTTCGAATTTTTTCAGAGAAACTAAATCGCGCCGGCGACTAAGTTATGAATTGAAGCACATAATTTTTTTTAGGTACTTGGCGGAAAAAATAAAATTCTGTCAACGTTTCCCTGTGTTCTCCATACATGGCCTTCATATTGCACTCAAGCTTTGCTCCAGCTGCATTTCCTCATAAGCCATTCTCAGGGCCCTCAAGATTTTTTAAGTTTCCCTCTGGCTCTCATCACGCCCCACTGGGTTCACTCTCACGATCAATTTAAGTATTCCTGGAGATCTTCATTTCCTTTCAGGTTCTTCTCCTCTCTCCAAGTTCTTATTAAATTCCTCTTAATTTTCCCTCGAGTTTAATTGTCCTTCTCCTGCGCATTTGATGTTACTGTTAAGTCCTTCAGAAACTGTTTTCTACGAGAACAGAGCTGTGAATTTTCTAGTTGGCTAGCACCGATTGCTCAGTCAAGTGTAGATGGCCGATGACTAATCTTTTATGTCGCATCTGGAATTCGAGAATATTTGCTACATTTCTTTGCTTCTGCAAAATTTGCGCCTTGTTCAGATGCAAGGTAGGTACTTAAAAACCTCCCTCATTGAAGGTGAGCCAAATCGATTTCTGTTTCTGATTATGAAAATGTGAATTGGAAAAGCCTGGAAGTCGATCTCTCTCATTGCGGAGCTCTTTTATTGCAGGCATCTTGAGAACCGAGGATCATTTGATATGGTACTGGCTATGCACAGTTTGAATTTCATGCAATTCGGTTCATATATGGCCGAGATTACTCAAATGATCTAAGTCCTCGTGTGAGATCGAAGGGGCTTCAGTGCATATTTGTGTCGCAGATCAGTTCTATTAGCCTATTATAACTTCACCCTCAGTAAGATATCGGGGGCTACCATATTTTCTTGGTCGATAACGACTTCCAACGTCCCGTTCACCGAAATTTCCGTTGTTGCGTCCCCAAACTAGAATAAAATATCCTTTCGTTTTTCCTTTAATGAAAATACCCTGTACATAACCGTTTTGCCTTGCCTGTATATATTCCTATTTGTTACGTGTGCGCGCATGAGCCGCAGAAGCGCAATATGTGTACTCGTCGCGCAGAATTCGTCCGATTCTTCGCTTAGAAGCCATCGACTCAACTACGTTGAGAAGTCGCCGTTAACCAATGGCCGATTAGCCTTCGTCGTTCGCATATAGATTATAGATCTCGATCGATCCACAACGGGTCAAGATGTCGCCGTGCAGTTCGCAACATCGTTATTAACAAGCAGAACGTCAAAGCACCGCACATCAATTAGAAGATTTCGTTGTAACAAAATCGACACATTCGACAACTTCGTAGAATGAGCAATCTTCGCCATTGCAACATCGTCTTCGTTGTTAATGGACTTCGAAACAACACGTAAGTTCCTTTGTTTACATTATCCCTTCGTAACTTTACCATATTCTAGTAGCCGTCGTGCCTACGTCAACCATATTCAATAGAAATTCATTTACTTTGTATTTTTTGATAATAAACACGTTTATTTATGTGTCTATATTCTTTCATTCCCAGCATAAACAAGGCCTTGGAAGTAATTCATAATTACAGTCCGCTTACAATCAAATTCTTTGTTATCGAAGCCTCCTTGTACGGTACAGCCTGTAATGGGCGACGAAAATTTTCTGAGAATAACAAAACAAGATGCTGATTTATAAATGAGCTTTGATACAAAATGGTAAGGAACGGTGTGCGGGTAGATAAATCCACTGTTTTAATTGTATCTAAATGAAAACGCTTCCAGCCAGCATAATAATTAATAATGATTAGCCGTGCTGTAATTTAAAGCCACAACATGATATTCCCTCTTAATTGGAAAATACACATAATAGCCGTGGAAAGTAATCATACTAAACAGCAAATTGAGACCGGGGCGGAATTGTATGTAGGTATTTACAAACGGATACTTTAGCACCAAAATCTTCCGTTTTCAATTAAGTTGAGATCCCCTCTTAAAGGAACAATAATTCTACTCGTGTTTTAAATGTATCGAGGATGCGGGCCTTTTATAAACGCGCTGCCAATAAATAAAATTACATTTCGCATACAATATCGCATGTTTTCTCCGTACGAGAGATCCCCTATGGGTCTGTGTGACATCCTACGTCGACGATCAGTATGGTGAAATGAATAAATAATAAAATAATTCCTGCATCGGCCGGGAATCGAACCCGAGCCGCGGCTACAACGATTACGAACTGGGTGGATGCGCCTGCGAATTTTATGCATTGCACCTGAGCAAAAAATTACGTCTTCCTATCTCAGTCTCGCTGTAATTCCAAGCCTTTCAAAATTTTGCCCCATAAATCCTGAACGTGCCAGCTGATTAGTGACCCATTATAAATTATGTACTTCAACTGTTCGCCCTTAGCTTTCATACATTATTAATTTATTTGGAGCACAAGATTTTCAACGGTAGGTAAATGTTAATGAGATATATTAAATTATATCTTGCAACTTGCAAATTCCATTTACCTCGTTTCACAGTGTCCCGGAGGATGCGATGAAGGTTAGAATGCGACAAACCGTGACAAAAGTTACCTTCGGGTCATACAAGAAATTCCCATTTTCTTTATATTATGTTATTCTATCATTGATCCTATCTCAGTTACACATGTTTGAAATTTTCCATGCGAATCATTCGAGTAGGGTTTTCATTGAATGTCAATTCCTGCGCGAGAGGTTCGCGTTCGTGGTCGAAATTTTCGTATTTCAACGGGTGTTAAGATCAGGGGCGCTTTCCATGTTTCAGTTAGATGGTAGATAGGCTTCTATGTTTAGACATTTGTTCCTATGAAAATTATCTCTCTCAGGAAAGTATAATTGAATCATTAAGAACCGGTCCTTAGTGTAGCTTCGAAAAAGGTGTGCACAGTAAATTAATGTGCAGGTTGAGTTTGAAAAATTTCCATTTTATCTGCGAATATTAAACAAAATGAAAAAAAGGTTGCGCGTAACTATAGAGCATTTTCCATGAATTAATCAGTACGTCCCGAAAGGTTATGTAGCGATCTATTTATGTGTTCAAGAAAGTAAGTTATGGCATAAATATTCTTATAAATAAGAAACTTAACATTGCGCACACCTCATGGTTAAAATATACGATATGTTTGCCTTTACTAGAAGAATATTTGGTTAAAATTTCAAAAAATATCTACAAATAGAAGGTTGAAATTGCGCAACTTACGCATGCGCACATCTGATTTTTACAATATGCTGGTCTAGAAGCATCTGTGGTTAAAATTTCAAAAAAATATCTCCATAAATAAAGAAAGATGACATTGCGCATGCGCACATTAATAGGCAAGATTTTTCTTGGTTAAAGTGCCAGATACAAGCTACCGAATGCAAGAAGAACGAACTAAATATCCAGAAAACTGTTAGTAGGAGTAGTTAAGGCCGGGCGGAATTTGACTAAAAAAATGAGCAAAAACATGAAACCCAAATGAAATATATTACTCTAAATAAACGGAAGTATTTGTAAAACAGGAAACCGCATTAGTCTAATTTTACGATGTTGAATTCCATGAATATGTAAATTTAAACTTCACTTATTATAACTTTATAAACAGGCTCAGTATCCAAAACAGAAATTTTAGTATTTTAAAATTCATATCAACCGCAATGGAAAGCGCCCCATTGCATCATTTGCGTAGGTATAATTTCCGCCCGCATTAGAGATTGTATATTTTAACATTTGTGCCAATTTAATTTGGAAGTTGATTTACCTACACTAGTAACAATGTTTGTTTCCGCCTGTTACCATATATTTAATTCACGAGTACATATTGTAACATGCTAACAACAGGAAAACATCACGGAGCCATTCTGGCGCATTACACTGGAAATCAATCGCCACATGAGTCACGTTGCGTAACTATTGCCATTGGAATAATTACCCATCAGCATTCAACTGACCCCACCATTTGCAATGCCACGATCTACGCGACGTTTTGAGTTTTAGCGCATTTTTCATTGTTTCCAGCAAGAAATGTTTTTTCCTAATCACTTCGGGATGATGTCCACATGTTCTCTTATTCACAAATTTCGTCGATGAAACGTCAAAACACATTGTTTTGATGCAGAGATAAACATTTATAGGCCGCTTGGCATACATTCAAAATCTACGTTATATAATGCAAGAAGAATCAAACCACTGGAAAAATTCTCCGAAATATTGCATTTTTTTTGTAGACACCTTCCATACTTATTCGAGATATTCACGATTCAGTTTTTATATCGTCCAGACGTTCCACGTATCCTTTTGAGTACCCTCTTCCGACGCTTCGTTTTCAAGATATTCCCTCCACCAATAGATATGTCTCGTCCAGACGATTTATTTTGCTCTTTGTAAGTACTTTCCTTTCAATGTTGTCGAGATATTCGTTCTTAAAGTTTTGATATCACCAATGGATATATTTCTCCAGGCGTCCCAATTGCTCCTTGTGAGTACCCTCTTCCGACAATCCGGTCTTGAAATATAAGGAATTATATCCGATCACGACAAGGGATCGAGCTATGATTGGTAGAAATTAATTCCTTCCGTTGAGATAAAACCAGTTCCGTACCCTATTTTGATAAGGGGTAAGAAAGAAAGGCGGTAGGTGATAGAAAACAGCTTCTTATGTTGAGAACAACTTCTACCCCCCCCCCCCCCGATTTCGAAAAGGAGCCGCACAGGAAATGTATAGTTTGTAGAAACCAATTCATTTCGATCAGACCGTTTATTAGAATACCATTACGAGTAGAACGTGTGTTCACCCGCCACCCCCATATTCATTTTGACTTGCCACCAATAAAAGCAAGCCACCCCTCCCCCCAATTAGACCGCGAAATTTGACCGTCTGGCACACCCTTCAGGCTACCTATTGCAAAAAAAACTCTAGGACAACACATTTTTTAAATTCTTAAAAAATGCAATAAAAAAATGGTTATTTTAAGTATACACTAATAATAATAGCGATATCTCTTGGGTCGTTCAAACCCAAAGAACTACCCACTAGACTGCTCCAAATGATTGAAAGAACAGTCAATACACACTCCTAGGTCTCGTCTAATGAATGGCAATACACATATTTGCGCACAATCGACCGCTGTAGAAATGCGAAAACAGACATACATACAATATGGAACTCGATAAGTCTATTCCTCTAGTTTTCATGATCACAGAATTTAATCTCGCTATTATTTGTATTTATTTTAATACTTTCAAAATCGTAGATTATCGTTCGTAAATGAGCATCACTAAACTTTTGCGCGTTTGTCTGTATTCGCCCTAATAGATTGCAATTGGCAAGCTGCCCTTTGTAAATCAGGGTCACTAAACCTTAATTCGCGTTTAAAACTTTCGTTATAGTTCTTACAGTGTGGTAGTAGTGTAGTTTCACTCGTACTCGTAGTGTTTACATATAAAGTTACATTTACATATGACCAAATTTTTGACACTGCGCATGCGCAAAACAAAAAATATCGGTACGCACGGAATCCTTGCACCAAGCCCTTTCAAATGAGCCCTATACCGCCCAAATCGGTTCAGTCGTGTAGAAGTAGTACGTGTGACAGACGGACGGCCGACAAAGTGCAGCCACGTTCCGTCTTTATCGCGCCCATAAGACGGAGGATTACAGGTGAGTGGTGACCGAAGTATTTGCCCTGTCGGCTCAACGCGCATTCGAATAAAGCAAAATCATCCTACGGTAAATTACAGGTGGTTAACTTAACCTCGCTCGCGGCTCAATGTGAAATTTTTTAACACAAATCAAACACACCTTATAAGAAATTGCATGTGTTTGACTTGACTTATGCTTCAACGCACATATCTCCCTCGCGGTTGCACGCGAATTCCAAACACAAAATAAAATCCACACTACGAGATATTACAGGTGGTTAACGTAGTGACGCCTTTCGACGCAAATTTCGCACAAAAATAAAAACCACGCTATGATGAATTACTTCGCTGACCGCTTCTCTGACGGTTCGATGCGAACTCTAACACAACAGTAAAATCCACCCTAGGGTAAATTATAGGGGATCAACTTAACTGCGCTCAACACGCATTTCTCTCAACAACCAACTTCCTACTACGTTTTCTTTTTAAGTGACACTCAACGCACGCCTTTTTCCACCAACAAAAACTAATGTTTTCGCCCAAGCAGATTCCTTGACAGCAGTAACTACTGCAAAATAAACAAAATCTTTCTGTAAACACACCAACCACGCAATATCGCAAAACTCACTGGCGCTCCAAGCTTTTACACGCATTTACAAAGTCAGGACTATTGCCCACGAATCACTACAAAAAAATTTAAAAATCCGTCAAATAATAAAACCACTTGATGTAATTAAAATCGTTACCATCGAAAAATGAGTCATAATCCGTAAAAAATAGAGGTCAAAATTTTGCTACTTCCTTCTCTCTTTAAACTCCAACGCTGGGGTTGCGGTTGATTCTTGTTTGGTCGCCTTCTACGACACGCAGTAGGGTTGTTTTTTCCCGCCCCTACACCGGCAAATGAGAGAAAAACAAACCACGAAATATAAACACAAAATCTCAAAAAAGAAAAGAAATTTGAATCACAGACATACGTTAACGAACTCCCGTTACAAGGTATGAAAAGTGCGCTATCGTCGTTAGTTTACGGTCAGATACTACCTCGAAGAGCGATACTTTTGTATAATGTCTATTTTTTTCGATCATGAGTTTAATTTAATTCAACTTCAATGAAGCTGCTGTGCACGATAAAAACTTGAGGGTGACTTGTATTCATATTAGGATTCGTTTATCCGTGTATCCCCTATGACTTGGATTAATAAAAGGGAAACACAGATAAACGCACAAAGCAACCTTTGGTAGGTTTCCCTTGGCCTGCTTTATATTTGCGAAAAGTTTTAAGTTCGAGAAAATTCAACTTTCTTGGCAGACTTTAATCGATTCCCTACTCAAAGCTTTTTCTTTTATTTTGTTAAATTCAAAAGGACGGAAAACCGATTAAGGAATTTTCTCAGGTGAATTTACAACTGAAAATTATCGAAACATCTGTTTTTGTAAATGGGAAAAGTTGTAAGTTGGAGAAAGCCTCGTTTCATTGTCTCCTACCAAACGTCGGAACTTATATTTGACCACAAAGTATAATCACAAATTAAATCTTGTTCAGGCACTTATCGGTAATAATGAATCAACAAAATTGAAAATACATATACAGTGAGTTTTTTTTAAATGCGAACATAGGAGTTTGCATGCAATGTAATTTCCCTATGTTCGATTTAAAAAAAAACACATCAATCTATGAGATGTGCGCGGGTCACATTCCCAAAACGCGCAATTTGTGTGACTATGAACAGCAACTCATAGTCTTTATGATGAAGAGCACTCGGTAAGATTCTTTTAATTAAGCCATGTGAGGCCATAGCAACTTTAGGATACATTTTTCTACTTACGATAACTTGACTTCACATGGCACGCGCTGACATTTCAATTCATTGTGAACCAACCTTCAATTATTTGTAGGTCATGTGCACCTGGTATTCTACTAATTTGATTTATTCAATACATAAATAAAGAAAATAAGAAAATAAATAACGAAAACAATCACAATAAATGTTCGAAGTGTCCTTCTTGACATTCTAAGCAATAACCTAACTGATTTCGTAATTAAATTGGACGGCGGCATTTTTAAAAATGTGACAGCTGTCAATTGTATCTACTACTCATTTGAACTACTCAATAGATTGATGTGTTTTTTTTTAAATCGAACATAGGGAAATTACATTGCATACAAACTCCTATGTTCGCACTTAAAAAAAATTCACTGTATTATAGTTGCTGTTGCCCGTCGGATCATTGCCTTTCGCTGCGAAATTGATGAACAAATAAGTTTGCTAAAATTTAGACATAAGACATTAACGACCCCAACATTCATATTTCGCTAAAAAGTCAATACATATTCATTATTTTAATGATGAGACTAATAAGTAACAAAAGCAAAATGTTGTAAGGGACCCAACATATGGTTCACCGAAAATTTGCCTAAAAACAAATCTGGAACTTAAAAATAAAATTTTACAAAACCCATTAACGCCCAATGTCCTCGTTTGAGGACAGTTGACGTAACTTACTATAGAGGCATGTATTTTAAGTGCCGTGTTGAGATTTCGTGTTAGAAGGGAACGTGTTAGCATAATATAACTCCAAGTTTGCTTCAAAACTTTGAGTACTAAACTGGTGAGGACAGATTTGTTGACGTAGTTTAACAGATTGTGCGCGCGCGGCCATTTGCGACTTCTGCGTTTTTGAGATAACAGGTAAATACGCCATTATTGTTTTTTTTGAATGTTTACTTAATGTGTTTATTGAAAGTTTGTAAAAGAATTTTACGAAATAAGTCCGAATATTTTGATGTCCTCAAATGAGGACATTGGGCGTTCCTGTGATTTATTTTTTTGTTCTCAGATATGAGTGGACAATACAATGCGATCAAAAATGAGTTGCTGTCGAGTCACCTTTGGAATTTTTTTGGGAGGGGAAATCGTACTTCACATGAACTTCCAAAGGCGACTCGACAGCAACTCATTTTTGATCGCTCGTTATTTGAAAACTTTGGAAGAAGTAAGTGTGTGTCTTTAGCAACAAACTTTGACACCGTACTTCCAACGATGCAAGTTCCTTGCTGGAGTAAAGAGTTAAAACAACTTATGTTAGTTTCTCAACCATGTCTCATCAAGAACTATAATAAATAAAGGGTGTCCCAAAATTAACGCAAGATTTCAATTTGCCGCCATTTGTGCGGTGAAGTGTTGGCAACCCTGAAAAAAAAGCAATTTGACAGCTAACAGTATAGGGTTATTAAAAATGGAGCGTTACACGATAGAACAACGTGTCTTCATTATTAAAGAATATTTCAAAAATAGTGAAAGCTTGGCGGCTGCAGTTCGAAAATTTCATACAAAATATGGAGAGAATGATTTTATAATACGAGATGATTTGAATGGCGCATGTATGTCGAGTAAAGTAGTTATATTTTCTTCAAAAAAAGTTACCTTCCCTTCAATTGTGGATATGTTATAAGGCACGCTTACCTTGGGATAAAGTTAGATTATTTCTTCATTTTTTTATATTAAATTATTAACATTAAAATTAAAAACTCGAGTCGGGACTTGAACCTTAAAAGAAATCAAAAGTGACCCGCTTCGGTGATGTCTTAAATAAGAGGGCTAATTGTAGATGAAGCAACAATTGTCGATGGAAAAAAAAGATGACCTAACGAAAAGATACACTTCAAGTAAATGAATTGCAAATGGCGGTACTTACAATAAGGAAGAAAAAACGCAATTATATACTCCCTACGGAGATATATAGACGAGTCCGTCCTAATTACCACGGGATCCCCAATTTAGTTAATGCCAGAAATTAATAGTCGCATGTGCCGTGTTCGTGTTGCTTATATGAACGTAAAAATATTAGCCAAAAGCTCGGGCGAAAGGATGTGAAAGGAATCACCGTAAGCAAATGTACTGCGAATAAAGGCAGATGTGAACAACTCCCATCTGTTTATGTACCTATAGCACTTTTACGGATATTGTCATCGTTAATAGTGTTGAATTGGGCACCAATAAATTCCTTCAGCTAGTTCTACTCCCCGTGTTACTGCTGTGTGGCATTAACTTTTATGTTCTCCTCCAAATTACACAAAGTGAATTTGGAAGACAGTCCAATAATTTTCAGTAGACGCTCTAATGGAAAGTTCAAATGTACCTTAACCTAATTTTTATTGCCGGTCCCTCAACAACAAGGGTTTCGGATCGAACAAATTGCGTTCTAAGACATTATGGCAAGTGTTTCACTTCATTAAGGACGCAATTCATTTGCTTTGGCTTTTTTTTAACTTGCCACATTGTCAAATGTCATAGTCTTACATGTTTCTTGGAAGAATTTTATTACAAAGCACGTATGTGTAATTGTGCGCTGCTGAAAAGGAATTTCAAAGACGTTGATGAGAGAATGTTTATTGACTGTACCTTCAAAGTAGGTGAAGATAAAGTAAGCAAACAGCAAGGCATTTCTTATTTCAGCGGTTCACATATTTGCATAACTTGCAAAATTTCGACGCTAATAGCGGGTTTAAAGAATCATTATCATTAGTTCATCATCATTAGATCATTAAGAAATATCCAAAAGAAACATTGACATAGTTTCGTTGGTTAGCGACGAACATTAAAACTTTGTTTCTATTGCCTATTTTTTAACGGCCTGATGATAGTGAACTAGTGATAATGATTGTATAAACCCACCATAAATGTAATTAAGTCTATTCTCGGACCAAGTCCCCATCGGGCATTTACGCCCCTAATTCGATGCAATTAGACCACTAAGTTTCAAGAATTATAAACAAAAGTGATATTAAATTACGTATTCAATTATTTAATATAAATCGAACACAACCTTTGCAGTATTCCTATGATGGATTCGGGCTGAATATAACTGCCTGGTTACATTTCACATTTTTAGCAACGCTCCATTCGGTCAATGGATATGCTTGACTACCACCGGAACGCTTTCTTTACAAGTTACATATCTATTCCTTGAGAACAACATAACACAATTGGGCATGCTAGAAACGTAAATTTTTCGCCTTTATTGCTTTAGTGTCGTAACCGAATTCTATCTGTGCTCCATGTCATAAATTATTACTTTATGTGATCATAAGCGCTAACTCTGTTTTGTTAAAACAAACTGGTTTATACTTAAAAAGGTGCATTACGCATATTAGTAATAACGAGAGTCTAACATAAATGGGCGTCTTAAATAACTTGCGTCAACGAAGTACAAAAAGATCCTTACTCCTTCATTAATTAACAAGTATCTATAAACTGGATCACTACAGTACTTACCTACCCATGTAATATTCGTACTGATAATAAAGTCCAATCCGACTGTTTAAATATTCAAGAGGACATTAACTCAGTAATTAATTGGCGTATCAAAAATAAACTAAAACTAAATATCAATAAGTGTAAAGTGCTTACTTTTACTAGATCGAAAAATGCCTTACTTTTTTACTATAAGATGAATGGAAAGGTCTTACTAAGAGTCACCTCCGTTAAGGACCTGGGCGTGTTTTTCAATACCAACCTTAACTTCAACTTACATATTAAATACCTAACAAATGAGTGTTACAAACTTCTTGGTTTCGTTATCAGAAATACACTCAATTTCACGAATATACAGACAATGATAACCTTATATAATGCGTTTATTACTTATTAGATCCAAGCTTGAGTATGCTGCATGTATCTGATCTCCTCAAACTCTCAAATACTCAGACATAATCGAAAAAGTGCAGAAAAAGTTAATCCGAGTAATGTTTTTTAGGTCAACCCAAATTTATCCACATTTGATCTCTTACGGTACCCAGCTTAATTACTTAAATAGTACTTTCGGCTTAGATATAACGAGGTTAGAAACCCGACGGTACATTGCCTCCACAATTTTTGTCTTCAAAATTTTACACAATTTTTTAAACTCTTCCGAATTACTTCAACAAATTAAGCTTAAACTACGGCAAAATAATACTATTTTTACAGTTAACAACACAACTTCCCCACTTATTAAGATCTTGATCACTTTAAATAAGTTGTCCTCAGTTAATGATATCGACTTTTTTCACGATCCCCTAAATTTAATCATAAATTAAATTAGATCTTAAGTCTTAATATTTGTTCAGAGCCCCAGTGCCATGTAATTGGAATTTTTATTCTGTATGGTTTCTGGTTAAACAATAAATAAATAAATAAATAAATAAAATGAATCTTCTAATTAAACATAGAATAATTACTCGTACATCCAATTCAATGAGGGAGCATAATGTGAGATTAAAAACACTCTCCAGGTTAATTAATTATACAGGAATAATTTTGTATTAGCATTGACGAATATCGAATAATCCCTATCAATTGTGTCCGTTTAGCTTCCATGGAATGTTATTGCTATAGGGAAGAGGTAGGATAGCTGCGGGTTTTAAACGTAATTTTAAAATAACGTTTACTATATACGTATTCGTTTTGCACAAAATACACAATGTTGCGCGGAATAAAGTTAATGGCAAATTGGAAAGTAATGGAATAGGTTTTATAAAAAGATGGAAATTGTTTTACCTAAAAAATACGACAATAGAGCGACGTGTGCGAATGAAACGCCAAACGAAAAATGGAAATTCGTTTTTTAGTCCTTTTGTAGAAGAGAGACATTTCACAAAGCGGCATGTTTATTGAAAAGTCCAGGGTTACGGTAGCAGTTTTTGTTTCTCAAATGAAATTATAAAATATAAAAGTATGTCCCTATTAATAAACATCGGATGTAATTGTAATCGTAAAAAGCCGATCTGTAACTATTCTGGTGTAAACGTACCGTGATAAACAATTGTAAAGAATTTTTAACCCATTTTGACAAAAACCAGTTTAGCCGCTTTCTGGTGTTTCGTGCCTCGTCTTTTGTATCAGCCAGAACTCAAATAGACATCGATTTCTGATAAAAGAAAAACGTTTGTAAGAGTTGTACAAACGAAATGAATTTTGTATAAATAATCCTTTTTATAACACCTCTCAGATTTTTTCGAAAATCACGAAAAGTAATAAATATAAAGACATTTGTATAGACAAATTTTTGCATTTGTCTAGACTCGTCGCTACTTATAATATGGTGTGAGGCATTGGAACGTTCCGTTGAATGTACTCTTAGTTGTGGTAGGAGTGTAGTTGGTACAAATGCGAATAGTTTTTGGTTTTGTCGTTGAAATGAGAGAAAGATGTGGAAATCTGAAATGGAAAATCCAAAACTATCCAGTGAAAATTGGCGCAATTGTAAATCTAAACGCATTTACGTAATGGGACATTGTTGATACCTTTCCGAGGTAAATTTATTTCATCATCATACCTTTCTTTTACCTATATCGCAATCCAAAACCCTTTAATGTGGTACGCACATTTGAATTAATTTGATTTTAGACTAATATTGGTATTGTATTTTTTCGGATGTACTTTTTTGTGTACGTTAGGAGCATTGGAGTGGCCGTACTAAAGAAGTACGATGTTCTGGAACACTCACTTTCGAATCGATGAATGCTACCTGTCAATTAGCTGGAACTGATTTGTATTTGTATTCTTATCATACCTGGGCAGTCGACGGGACACATATTTTTACGTTGTAGTTTTTAACATAATTTGTCAACTTGAATTAGTTGCCTTGGCCGCCACTGTCGAAGTTAATTTAAGGCACAGAAGATTGTGGTTGCCGCAAGTTGCCATTTAATACTATTTGTACACACAACTGTATTTTTATATAAATTTAATTTTGAAAAATTGAACGTTCAATTCCAATTAATAGACTGAATATATTTAAATTTGAAAAATGTGTTTTATTTTGATCTACTTTAGCTGACTCATTTTCATTTAATAAATTGTAATTTCTTCCAGCAGGATTTCTATGAGAATAAGAATCGGTTTGTTAATAAATAAACATTCTTCTTTTATGTACATTCCTGTATTCTTTCAGTGAAGATTTCGACAACAAACCGTAGCAACCAAATGGACGAAACGAATTTCATTCCCACGTCACGTGTGCTCTCTGCCACTACAGAAAATTTCGATCCGCTATGGTTTATTATTTAAATAATAAATTTAAATGCATGTGTTTAATATAAACAAGTGGCTATGTATCAAATTTCATTTAAGTACTTTTATAAAAAAAAAGTTTGCAATTCGGTTTATAAATGGTCGAGATGCGAAAAGGGCACTGTGAATTTTGAATGGATTCGACTCAACTTTTGGCATTGCGTATTATATGGTTAAAGCTATAGTCCAGGGAATAGAGGGTTTTAACTTGCAAAATGAGAAGTAGTTCCAATAAACATTTCACAAAAAAGTAGTGTACATCAAAGTTGTATAGAATTTTATGCTCTACAATTTCTGATAACAATATTTTTTTGGTAAAATGAACCTATAAAAAGATATGATTGAAAAACTAAAAAACCAACCAAATTTCCTTGGTTTTAAGGGTGGTACGGGGGAAGCACAAGGGGTGGGAGGTCGAAAACTTGGATTCTTAACCACCAGATATTCTTTCATGACATGCAAAAACAAAAAACTACTTCTCGTTTTGCAGGAAATGGTACATTTTCAGTCTCTATTTCCTGGACTACTATGCCCATATTGAATTTCATGCAATTCAGTTCATAACTAACGGAGACTATCGGACATTTCTAAACAAAGTTATCATTCACACAGACAGATAGAAGGACAGACAGACAAAGGAACAGACGGACAGACCAACAGACAGACGACAGACAGAAATACAAAATTATAAACGATCTCTAGGATCGTTACTAAACGGTAAAAGTGTAAAATTATGGAACATGTCAAAAACGACTTGTTGGTTTTTTGCAATAAGTTTTTTAGCAATAAACGCAGAAAAAATGCCTTCCTTGGTGCCAGCCTCGACACCATAACGAACCAAATAGCGAAAAAAGTAGAAAAATTGTTGTGTATTTTGAGGTGGTACACTATTAGTTAAATTCACATGTCTTTAGTTTAGTAAACTTTAATTATTCATAACACAGAAGTACAGAGAACTATTTATATCGAAATTAATATCCTAATTGAAAAGCGATGCGTAACTAACTAAAAAATATAATAATTGACAATCCTTTTTTTCCTAGCAACAGCGCGCTAGATTTTTCGACTTAATTCTAATTTAAATTGAACACATAATAACAATAGCTCTTAAAATAAAGAACTAGTAGCGTCTCAACGAACGAGCGGACGGACAGACGGGCGGACGGACAAAGTGGCCACAATGGCGCATTTTTTTTATTTTTGTGGAAATGTGCTAAAAACGTTAAGGTACGGTAGGCAATAATAACTAAAACTATGTCTATGTCTATGTTCTATAGTGGACTAGTGTTTAGCCCGGTAGGTATTCTAGGACAACTCGCCGTCGCCGACTGGCCGTCGCAGACTCGCCGTCAGCGGAATAAATAATATAAAATACTACTAAATGTTTGTAAGTGCAATCATTTTATTCTTATCAAACAAAACACTCTCTAAAACTACAAAAATATTTTTGGTTATACATTATACATTTACATTTCATAATTATGGGCGAACTCCGAAATATCACTATCGTCACCAAAATTCCGGACCAATGGCAACACGCGTGCGTCGGCGTCTCGATACTTTCTCAATTTTAGAGGTGAAGGGTTACCAGCAATCAGCTGTTCATAGTAAACGTCTCAGCCTCTTTTGCATACGGTAATCGTTTTGGGGAGATCTTGGATCTTGATCTAGAATTCTAGATCCTTTCTTAACTGTAGATCTTTGATCGGGATCTAGATTTTGATTTTTAAATGTATGTGGATCTCTATCTAGATCCAGAATTAAAGGATCTTACCTCGGATCTTACCCAACACAGCAAATAACTACACCATTACAATGATGAAACGAGATTATAATAGTAGTAGTAGGGTGAGCAGTTGTACAACGTTTTATGGTATTCCGAATCGTAAATCTTTAACGAAAAGTTCTTTTTCTTTGGAAAAAACGAAAGTTATTCAATCGAACTGGCCGTTGAAAATATTTGGCGAACGTTACTACGACAACATTGTTGTATAAATAATATTATATGACTAAACTGATTGCAGGTCATAAACATCTAAGTGTTAGATTTAAATATTTAAAAAAACTAATCTTTTTGTTTCCGGTGACGGCGAGTTAACCGACGGCAAGTTTTCCGATGGCAAGATTGCCCGACGGCGACTCGGCGACGGCGACAAAAATGCCCATAGGGCTCAAAACGGTTAATCCATAGCACTATCACTTCATTAATCACCAAACTGACAGCGTGTACCGGTATCTGATTTTCCACAAAATGTTTATGACACAAACTTGAGAAATTTTAGAAGGTAAAGATATGAGAATTCGATTCAGGTGTGGTCCATTAACTTTCAATGTCGAGTGTGGTTTGATTGTATTTGAATAGCGTACGAATGGAATCTATAAAGCACATGTGTACGAAATTAGGAATAAAATCGATCTCGACATTTGTGAGTAACTAGCTTCGAGCTATTTATTTTGCAATAGAATGAACTTCTAAACAATTTCTCACTTCACAAGCTACATGTTTGAGTACCGCCGATAAATGAAAAAGAATTATGTTTCCAAGGTCCAATTTGAGAACTTTCACTATTCCTCCTCGTTTTACCGATTAAATCGAGTTCAATAAATTTATTGCTTCCATATCACTGACAGCAATCCATTTAGGTGACCGCTTCGAATAGCCATATATCACCTGCCTGTGTATGTAAACCATTCGGAAATCCAAGCCAAAAAAATTACGAAATTTTACAGCAGTTCTGATTTTAGTATTTACACGCCACAGTCTCGCGTATCTGTTTTTTATAATTAATTACCCCGTACGTGATTTATTAACAATAAAGGATCGATGCCAAAATACGCACACTTGTACTGTCCTATATTGTGATATTTATCCTGATGTATGAAATTTTGCTTATTGTTTGAATTAATAACGTTTATGTTAGATATCTTCCATCAGTAATCATTCCAAACGAAAATTGATCGTACCAATATTGTACAAATTGCCATGGGCATAGGATGTTAATATTTAGCAACGCAACGTTCGGTTTAAATTCTCAAGTAAAATCAAGCTTTTTATCCGAAAGCGAAAGCTTTTCATCATCGACTACGTTGAAAACGACATTTCGTATTTATTGACCGCATATATTGGAAATTTCTATTCATCATACAAGGTTTCTGGTTTTTACTTTAGTACAGAACTTACACATTTGGTGTAGGTAATCGAAAGGTGTGAATCTAATATATTGAAAGTTTGTACGGATTTATTTATGAGGGTTGCACGAGTATATTTCTCATGCTTTGATACGCGAGGGATATATTACTGCTCCCAAGGGTACATTATTATTAATTTCTAAGCTGTAAGTACAGGTTATTTTTACTAAGGGAAGCAGTCAATTAAAGGACTAAAGCTAAATGTTGGTCGGAGTTTATTATTAACATACGACAAATGTAGTGTAGGCTCTTTTATTAGAAAGGCTCCTTTATAAATAATCTACGGTACGGTCTCACTCCAAATACTCCGATTGGGGTAGAATGCCTCGTTGGAGACGCCAGCGCCATCCCGATTACTTAAATTTGGAGCTCACACAATTTCACGTTGTTGTTAGCAATGAGTCAGTACAGTGTTGTAATCATCATCTGACGCTAAGCGATACCGCGCCATAGCCTCCTTGTACATTCTCGGATCATAGGAATATATCCGAACATCTGCGAGGGGTTTTACATAATAGGCCAGTAACAATAGCATGGCCAACGCGATGGCCTGCAACAATTCACTAACGTGGAAATCACTCACATTACAAGAGTATTACGCCAAACACTACTATCAACCACTTAGCTTCCTTTACGCCTGCAACGGTGAGTACGATGAACTTCTGACCTTCGAAGAAAAAGCGAAGTGAGAGCTAGGAAAGTAGAAGGGAGACACTAGACATCAACTTCGATTTTCACCTAGGACTTTTCCCGAAGTTCGTGGTCTTGGTCCTTGGATCAAGGTCGTGGTCTTTGATTCTTGACAAAGATCGTGGCTCTAGATTCTAGACCAAGGTCGCGGTTTAGTATTTTAGGATTTTTCGGTTACATGAACTTGTTTAATGGTGCAAGGTCGTGCCCTGGGATT
Organism: Photinus pyralis; assembly: GCF_008802855.1. Taxonomy (NCBI): domain Eukaryota; kingdom Metazoa; phylum Arthropoda; class Insecta; order Coleoptera; family Lampyridae; genus Photinus; species Photinus pyralis. The sequence goes on along the minus strand of NW_022170738.1, from coordinate 36,319,471 downwards.
TCCCGACGGATGAATACCTTAGCGGATAGCGTTAAGATGCCAAAAGGCCTTTTTTGTATTCGAAATCTTATTTCGCTTAATTTCAACTTAAAATATCTTCAATTTTATCAAAATCGGGTGAATACCTTAGGAGATAACAGTAGGTTGCGAAAACGGCAACGCTACTCTTAAAAAATGACAAATTATGCATTTCAAATAACAATCGACAATGTGACACTTGTACGACCATGCAACATAAAACAGGGTTACTGTTTAGTTAGTTATATTAATTTTCAAGGTCATTTGATTACTACCAATTTTATTAGTAAACTTGGAAAAAATAGGGATTTTCAAAAGTGAACTAGGAAAACGTTATATCTAAGTAAAATGTAAAATACATCATTAGTCATTTTTAGCGTATTTTTTTTAAATTAAAAAAAATGTGTTATTGTTTGCGTTTTGTCCGTCCGTCCGGACCCACTTCTGCCGTTTCAAACTACTTCTAGGGGAATGGTGCTAGAGTCCTGGAATTTTTTGCAGTAGGTACAGTGCCACCAAGCTCAGAAAGTCCCTGACAGGGCGTGTCCGAGGGCGCTAGAAATTTAGGCCGTACATTCTGATGCAAAATTTGATTCTTTCGTAAATATAAATAAGTAGGCCACGCGCTATATGAGTTGCATAACATCAAGGGGAAACATTAAAATCATTTATTGATACTTGGATTTACAAAAACGTAAACACATTTAAAATTGTTAGATTTTCAAACCAATTTTGAATTCTGATGCATTTCTGGTGTGTAAATATGGACAGTTATTGAAACAATCATATTGAAATTAATAACACTTACATTGACTAAATTAACACACAACCTTTAACTTTTATCATTCAATCAGTCCAATTCAGTAACTAACAAGTTTGCAATATTGCTAACTATAGCAAGATTGCTCACACAAAATTCTAGCAATATTATGAGCAATGATAACAAATTTGTCATTCTTTAACTAGGTACCAACTTGAGCAATATTGCTAATATTCCTACACTTCGTCAAATTGCTACGAACTAGTCAGAACTTAGTAACAGAGTGTTGTCACTGGGCGTAAAATTAGACGCATTACTGAACCTACTGAACTCTTACCACCTAAATTCACAACTGTTTAAACTTTTTAATTGTAAGGTTAGTTGTATTTTTGATTTAAGTTTAACCGATAGACGCGTTGGTGACTTTAAAAGTGATGTGCGACTTGTAATTTGTATTTGCTCGCCATGGAAAATACAGATACCAAACAGCGTGGTACTAGAACAACATGGAAGCAACATTCCCTAATTGTGGGCAATTTAGAAAACAAGTAAAAAAGTTTTCGCCCTAAGACGATTAACTTTAGCGCACCATGCATTGATCACATGATACTACAACTTTGTAGTATCATGCATTGATCAGTAGTTCCGAAAAGGTCACTGAACGGACATAATGCGGATGCGCAGTGTAATTGTTACTATTTTTCTTGGTTCAGGTGCCCAATACGATTATCTTTCCTGGAAGCATCTGTTGTTAAACTTTCTCTATAAATAAGAAATAAGAAATTTGGCAGTTGCGCAGTTTGCCCATGCTCACATCTGATGTTTACAATATGCGATATG